>NC_134836.1:62542342-62593100 GCF_004210375.1 Tachypleus tridentatus | reverse complement strand
GTTATGGTTAATCCTGCTTGTCGTTGGTGGTGATGGCTAGTTGCCTTCCCTGTAATCTATCACCGCTATATTAGACTGCTACAGCAGATAGTCCTCTAGCGGCTTTACACAAAATTCAAAACAAACAATACATTAAGACTTGTGTAGTATTAATAATTTAAATTTCAATCATTGTGCGTCAGAAAGTTAAGATTTCACTAGATATATAAACTGTTCATTTTGTAAGTTCTATAACTTTCTATTTCTTTCTTGCGAAACTGGGTAGCTTCCTGTTCTTTGATATAAGTACGTAATTCGGGCACACACCTCAACTATAATATTTTGATTATATTAATTTATATTAACCGCTTTTGTTCAAACTGCTATGTTTGTCTCCTCCCGACAGAACGGCAGTAAGTTCTCAGATGTGTACTCTAAAATTCAGGACTCGATTCCTAAATGAACATGATAGATAACCTGATATGGTTTTGCTCTACAGACAAAAAACTTGGGTTTTATTTAATATTCATATGGAAAAGATTGTTTAAATTTACCTGTGTGCCAAAATGTTTATATTTATTATATTATATTTATTATATTTATTATATTATATTTATTATATTTATTATATTATATTTATTTGCTTCTGAATTAAATATTTTAAATTTATTTCACTTAAATGTTTAGTCAAGAAAAGCCGTTCATAATATAAACAAACATCGTATCCCCCTCGTGGAAATTCTGTAAATTCTAAAGTGTCCTTCAGCTAAACTTTCAAATGCACACACACACACAAAACATATGATCGTATGTTTGTCTGAATGTATGAATATATGTACTTAAAAATATCTGCATATGCGTGAGTGTGTTGTTCTGTGTGTGTGTAGTTTTGTACTTTATAAAAGTATTTGAACACATGATTAAAAACAAACCAGCTCAAGAAACAATTTAAATAATAATGAACTTAGAATAAAATAATACATTAATTAAACTAACTAAATGGGAAACACAAACCAAGAACCAAATGTAAAAACAGTGAACGTTGAATTTCACTAGAGGGCTATCTGCTGTTGCAGTCCTTAGTTTCGAAGTGATAGAATAAAAGGAAGCCAGCTGGTCAACACCACCCATCGCTAACTCTTGGGCTACTCTTTACCAACGAAAAGTGAAATTGATTGTCACATTATAACTACATCAGGACTAAAAAGAGTGAACATGTTCAATTACAGTGCTCAAGCCACACCTCTGTATATTGCGAGTCGAGCACCCTAACCACCAGGTCATGCCATGTCCCTAATTGTCGTTAATTCGCCGTGTTGAGATTTATCGCAGTTAAACACCACTTTGAACACAGTGGTCACCACTTTTCCTTCCTTTATTAACGTCTCTAGAACACCCCTCATCTGCTGTAAATATTGTCACTGTAGAAATATTATGATAACTTCTGGTTTAAAATATTAATTCGTTTATATTCTGCGTATTTGGAATACACGTCCATAAGAACTTGACCTTCAGTAAGCTTAATGGATTGTCACTGGGTTGTTCCACAACACCACAACGCTAACGAGTATATTCCTGTAGGTCTCTGTTTCTGAGTTATTCGCTAGTCATTGGAGATCGGAGTCATTAGAGATATGTTTGTAACTTCAGGGAAATAAGATCGTTTGGAAAACAAGCAGGTACAACATTTCTCCATTAAAAAAAATAAACTTAAATAAATACAGTGTAACTCATGTAACATTTTTTTATCCGTAAATAGTCTTTCAACATAAAGTGATGATAAACAAGTTGTAAATTAAACTCACTGGAGAACCAGCGTAAAAAATTAATAAAAAATTAGTTGATTGCCAAATGCGATACTATTGCCATCTATTGGGTGTTACAACTAATATACTTAATATTAACCCTTTGCACCAGCAGTTTTAAAACATTTGTAACCAGATGATTCCTTTTAATTTCTTTTTTTTTTTCGAGGGCACACCCTAACTTACTATTTTTTATGTAGAGAAAAAAATTCGTGCACCTAAAAAGCTGTATTATAAAATTAACTATTTGAATTAATATAAACTTATTTTTATGAAAAACATTTTTATTCTGCAACTCAGTTTTTATTCTGTAAATAATATTATTTTAAAATATTTTTGTGAAATTTGGGTCAGGACTCGCGAACCTCAGTCTGAGAAACGCCACCTCACACTAAATTACGAAAAACGCAAGTTCTAATCTTAAATAAGTCATTTACTTTGTAGTTTGAAAACTATTCAGGAAAGAAATCTATTGCTCACAATTTGCGTGGTAATATAATTGCAGTTATTCAGACCTGTTAATACATATACATATAGGAGCTGCATAGTTAAATATATACTGAGTTGAAAAGAAAACGGAGTAAGTAAGAGCTAAATCTACTGAACAAAAAAGTATACACTGGAAAATACGGAATTTGTATGTATATGCTGTGTGAAATACGGAATTTGTATGTATGCTGTGTGAAATACAGAATTTGTATGTATGCATGTGTGAAATACAGAATCAGTATGTGTATGCTGTGTGAAATACAGAATTTGTATGTGTATGCTGTGTGAAACACGGAATTTGTATGTGTATGCTGTGTGAAATACGGAATTTGTATGTGTATGCTGTGTGAAATACGGAATTGTATGTGTATGCTGTGTGAAATACGGAATTTGTATGTGTATGCTGTGTGAAACACAGAATTCAGGTGTGTATGCTGTGTGAAACACAGAATTTGTATGTGCGTATGCTGTGTGAAATACAGAACTCCAGGCTGCGATATGCCGTGTGAAATACAGAATTTGTATGCATATGCTGTGTGAAATACAGAACTTGTATGTGCATGCTGTGTGAAATACAGAACTCCAGGTATGTATATGCTGTGTGAAACACAGAACTTGGCTGCATATGCTGTGTGAAATACACAGAACCTGTATGTAATACGCTGTGTGAAACACAGAACTCCAGGCTGCGTACGCTGCGTGAAAACAACGAAATCCAGTATGCCAGTGAAACACAGAACTCCAGGCTGCATGCCGTGAAACACAGAACTCCAGGCTGCGTATGCTGTGTGAAATACAGAACCTGTAATGCGTATGCTGTGTGAAATCACAGAACTCCAGTATGCATATGCTGTGTGAAATACAGAACTCCAGGCTGCATATGCCGTGCGAAATACAGAACTTGTATGTGTATGCTGTGTGAAATACAGAACCTGTATGCGTATGCTGTGTGAAACACAGAACCCAGGCTGTATATGCTGTGTGAAATACAGAACTCCAGTATGCGTATGCTGTGTGAAATACAGAACTCCAGGCTGCGTACGCGTGCGAAATACAGAACTCCAGGCATGCGCTGTGTGAAACACAGAATTTGTATGTGTATGCCGTGTGAAACACAGAATTGTATGTATATGCTGTGTGAAATACAGAACCTGGTATGCATATGCTGTGCGAAATACAGAACCCAGTATGCGTATGCCGTGTGAAATACAGAATTTGTATGTGCATGCTGTGTGAAATACAGAATCCAGGCTGTATATGCTGTGTGAAATACAGAACCTGTATGCGTATGCTGTGTGAAATACAGAATTGTATGCGTATGCTGTGTGAAATACGGAATTTGGCTGCATATGCTGTGTGAAATACGGAATTTGTATGTGTATGCTGTGTGAAACACGGAACCCAGTATGCATATGCTGTGTGAAATACGGAACTCCAGGCTGCGTATGCTGTGTGAAACACAGAACCTGGTATGTGTATGCTGTGTGAAATACAGAACTCCAGGCTGCGTATGCTGTGTGAAATACAGAACTGTATGTGTGTGAAATACAGAACTCCAGGCTGCATATGCTGTGTGAAATACACGAAACTGTATGCATGCATGCTGTGTGAAATACGGAATCCAGGCTGCATACGCTGTGAAATACACGCTGTGCTGTGTGAAATACAATTGAATGTGCTGCGTGAAATACGCTGTGTATGCTGAAATACAGAACTCAGGTGCTGTGAAACACAGAACTGTGTGAAATACAGAACTCCAGGCTGCATATGCTGTGTGAAATACAGAATTTGGCTGCGTATGCTGTGTGAAATACAGAACTCCAGGCTGCATGCTGTGTGAAATACAGAATTGTATGTGTATGCTGTGTGAAATACAGAATTTGTATGTATACGCTGTGTGAAATACAGAATTTGTATGTATATGCTGTGTGGATTTGTATGTGTATGCTGTGTGAAACACGGAACTGTATGTATACGCCGTGTGAAACACGGAACCCAGTATGTATATGCTGTGTGAAATACGGAATTTGTATGTGTATGCTGTGTGAAATACAGAATTTGTATGTGTATGCTGTGTGAAATACAGAATTTGTATGTATATGCTGTGTGAAATACAGAATCCAGTATGTGTATGCTGTGTGAAATACGGAATTTGTATGTGTATGCTGTGTGAAATACGGAATTTGTATGTGTATGCTGTGTGAAATACGGAATTTGTATGTGCATGCTGTGTGAAATACGGAATTTGTATGTGTATGCTGTGTGAAATACGGAATTTGTATGTGCATGCTGTGTGAAATACAGAATTTGTATGTGTATGCAGTGTGAAATACGGAATTTGTATGTGTATGCAGTGTAAAATACGGAATTTGTATGTGTATGAACACCAAACATACTCGCCCTTTCAGCCGTGGGGGCGTTATAATATGACGGTCACTCCCACTATTCGTTGGTAAAAGAATAGCCTAAGAGTTGGCGGTGGGTGGTGATGACTAGCTGCCTTCCCTTTAGTCTTACACTGTTAAATTAGGGACGGCTAGCAGAGATAGCCCTCGAGTAGCTTTGCGCGAAATTTTTCAATACTATTCAGAATTCTGCCTCCTTTTTTTTATGTTTCGTGTCATTTATTTCAGAATGTAAGTGTGACCTCCCTTCCCCGCTAGTTCAGCTGCAAGTTTGAGAGCTTATGAGGTTAAAAACTAGGATTAGATGATCGCAATGGCCGCAAAAAAGACAGCCATCGTGTAGCTTTGTGTCTGATAACAAATAAACACCAATAAGTGAATTCTCCCTGCTTTAGCCGTGGAACCAGAACTTTGTATTGACCTAAACTGGTTAACAGTGAAGAGAGCAAAACACATCTGCGCTACCTTCCCTAATTTAGTGGTGTAAGACTACATGGAAGGCAGCTAGTCATCACTATCCACGGCCAACTCTTGGGCTACTCTTTTACAAACGAATAATGGGATTGACTGTCACATTATAACGCCCTTACAGCTGAAACAGCGAGCATGACTGTTGTGACGGGGATTCTAACCCGCGACCCTCAGATTACGAGTCGAGTGCCTTAACCGCCTAGCCATACCGGGCCTACTTGGGAGAGAATGGTATTTGTCACTAAAAGTGAAAGGAAGGGTATTGCGAAAAATGTGTTGTTTTTTGGCACAGTTGTCACAACTCTGTCAAATGTATGGATGAAAAATGGGATTCTAATGTTACATAATTTTGATGATCGAGCAATGGATGAGCCGAAGGTGCTATAATGTATAAAACATGTAATCTGTAACATGAGTTATAATGTATAAAACATGTAATCTGAAACTTGAGTTACAATACATAAAACATGTAATCTGTAACATGAGTTATAATGTATAAAACATGTAATCTGTAACATGAGTTATAATGTATAAAACATGTAATCTAAAACTTGAGTTATAATACATGAAACATGTAATCTGTAACATGAGTTATAATGTGTCAAACATGTAACTATAGTATGAGTTATATTGTGTCAAACATGTAATCTGTAAAGTGAGTTATAATGTATAAAACATGTAATCTGTAACATGAGTTATAATGTATAAAACATATATTCTTTATCATGAGTTATAATGTATAACACATGTAATCTGTAACATAAGTTATAATGTATAACACATGTAATCTGTAACGTTGGTTGTAATGTATAAAACAAGTAATCTGTAACATAAGTTATAATGTATAAAACATGTAATCTGTAACATGAGTTATAATGTATAAAACATGTAATCTGTAACTTGAGTTATAATGCATAAAACATGTAATCTGTAACGTGGGTTGTAATGTATAAAACATGTAATCTGTAACATAAGTTATAATGTATAACATATGTAATCTATAAAGTGACTTATAATATAAAAAACATGTAATCTGTAATTTATATCACAACGTGACTTTCACCATATTTGTTAGTCCTAGCAAGCTTCCCAGAACTGACATCACATACAAATATTTGTATCACAACATGACTTTCACCATATTTGTTAGTCCTAGCAAGCTTCCCAGAACTGATATCGCATACAAATGTTTGTATCACAACATGATTTTCGCCATCTTTGTAAGTCTTAGTGCGTTTCCGTGAACAAATGTCACATAAAAGGTCGATAGTTTATAGCGTGCCTATCCAAACGTAATGTTCCATTAAAAATGTTAAAATATTATACCAATCTGACTTGACAACGTCACATAAGATTACATCATAATAACAATATAAAGGAGATAAATACTAAAACCGTAATCGCAAATTAATTAACTCTTTGGATTTAGTCATTTTTGTCTATGTTACTTCTTAAAGACTTTCACACCTAGAACTGAATAATTCTAACAATGATATAATATATCTAACTCTACTTACAATACAGAAACTGATACTAAATTATTATTGTAATATTAGGTAAGTTTTAAGTTTCACTTTCATGCTTCATTAATATATTTCTCTTATCACTAGATCACTCTGGGTTCTTAAAACACAATCCTTGTTTTACGAGATAGATATATAAACTGTAAAACAATCTTTATTGTACGTGATATGGGCTTACAAACGGTAAAACAGTTTTATTATTCACAATGGTGTGTCTGGTAGTTATGAAGCTAGAATCTAGGTTTCAATACCCGTGGTGGGCAGAGCACAGATAGTCCATTGTGTAGCTTTGTGCTTAACTTCAAGTAGATAATCAGGTTACGTGTCTAAAAGTATTCCTTGTGGATGCTTTAAAATTAATTGTAATACATACGTGAAACATCAAGATTAAACAAAATATATGATTAGAATATCTCTGATATAACACTTACAAATATAGAGAGATAATCATTAATATTGTTCTATCAGATAGCCTGCAGCTTAACTTTTCATGATTTCGTAAGTATAAAATATTTAGGTTGATAGGTTGCGCCACCATGTGTTCAAAACCTGAAACAAAGTATCGAGAGTTCTGTATAAATTATTACCATATTGGGGCGCATGTCAGTTTATATATATATATTATTATCCATTTCAGCTGCTCTGAATTATTTTATACATTTACAAATATCTAATTTCTTTCCATGTTAAAGTTTCTACCTGTATTTTTTCCATATTTCCAATTCTATTTTGTTTTTTTTTATAGCTCCGTCTCTAATGTGATAAGCACTTTAAATATAACACTTAGATCATTTTGTTTCTTTGTATTAAAGCAGAGCCACGTTAGTCTATCTGCTGTTTCCCGAGCGGGGAATAAAACCAGAAATTTTAAAGTCACAAGTCCGTAATCTTATCGGCATTCATCCAGGGACATGGATATAGCGATTGTTTTTGTGTGAGTACACCAGTTCTGGAGATTTATGATGACATGTCTCCCATATAACACTGTAACTGGTTTCTTTGTGTAATAGTTACACGTATGTTTTACTCGGTAATCATTTAGCCAATGACCTAACCCTAACACTTAAAAATACGCTCTAGGACATTTCTTTTGATCCTGTTCTCTATACACTGATATTTAGATCTATTGACAGAAAGATTAGATATTAGTGGATGTATTCTGTAGATGTATCTGTATGTATATGACTTGTTATACTGACTAAATATTCCATAGAATACAACACTCAAAATTATAACTATTTTGACTTCTGAGCTTCAGAAATTTTTTTGGTTTTTAACTTGAATAATTTTGTATTAACATTGTACACGCTGCACTTCGAATATTTATATATGTATATATATTTATTTTAATATAATATATTTAAAATGTAATGTATTTTGTTTAAATATACCTCAATATTTATTATTTTTCTCTAAGCTATTTTCCATGTCAGAATTTATTTATTCGGGTAAAAATAGTTTTATATTCAAGAAAATCATATACAGATTTCAAGTTAAAATAAGGTAAACCTTAGCGTAAAGTTTTTTTTCTTTCTTAGAACTCAGACAATAAAATATTTATAGCCTTTATTCCTGATTAAATAATTCTAGATAACATTTTTTTTTACTTTAAAATTCAATTTTTGAATTTATTTCTTCGTGAAATTGAAATCATGTCGGTCTTTTAATTATTGCCTAATTTTAAAATCATGTTTCAGACTCATTCTCTCTCTCTCTCTTTTTTTAACATTTGAGAATGACAGGTTTCGCCACCTTGTGTTCAAAACATGAAACAAAGTACCCAAAGCTCTGTAAGTAAGATGACACACTTAGCTCCAACACAGTTGACATGCTACATCGGTTGACTACAGACGTGAGAAGTGATTAAATATTACCTTGAAACGAACCAGCTGTACAGAAATTAATTTGTTTTTCAAATTGAAACATATTTGGATGAATAATTATTTTCCTCTACATACGGTCTTTCAGGTAAGTTACAGAGATGAACACCATGTTTTGTGGTTCATGTAGTTTTCAAAATCTCTCTTACTTAGCGAAAAATATAGAATAAATATGGTAGACAATAAAAAGAAACATGGACTGAAAGATATTTAAGGGGATCTATGATAATTCTGAAGACTAAAAACTAGGTTTAAACACAACACATATAGCCAATCGTACATCTTCGTACTGAGTAACAAACAAACAGAAAACCCAATTACTTCTGAAACAAAAAAGCTGTGTTATTTAATTAAACAAGTGTAAGCCTTATTTCATGTAAGTTGTAAGAAATGTAAATTAATTGTTAAGTCGAACATCTTATCGTAATATAAAAATAGTACACTGTTGTAACCACAATCGTATAATTATGGATTAAACGGTGTATTACGTTTATTAGTCAGTGTAACTTAACTGGCTTTATTGGAATTTAATACGTTTTTTTGTGCACAACTGTTCGAACAACTACTGTAATCATTAATAAATATGATGTTGTTGTTATACATTCAACAATTGTTAGTGAACTTCGATGTGTATAAATATTTATGCCTCGTGAGAACAACATCTGTACAACACATTCCACCAAACAATTTGAATTTCATTCGTTCTCTGGTTTGGACAATAATTACAGTACTTGTGAATGCGTAACACGTGTTCAAATTCATATTAATTTCAATGTTATCGTACTACGTTCACCATGAACGATAAATATGAAAACTTGGTTTTTTGAATATTTTATTTCCTGACTCTCATGTTGTCTCGACAAATCAGCTGTTATGATTCTTCGCCATGTCTTCACCTAGAATGTTGGAGTACAAGTCAAAAGGTCTAGGGTTTGAACTGTGATATTCCGCTGTATACAGTCTGCACGTCAAACTATGACTGTAACAGTCAAGCATGCTATTATATGATATTAAGAGTTGTCGCTGGTTGGCGGATGTTACTAAATGATCGTTCTTCCTTTTGTCTGTCAGGAAGGCTAAAACTGAGTTTTGTGGGGTCGAAAAAAGTGTCACCTGGGTTGTAAGTTCCAGATGTGGGTTCGAATAAAGTGTCACCTGGGTTGTAAGTACCAGATGCCTTTTTGTGAATGAAACTCTTAGGTCTCTAAACAGTTTTAACTAACACAACTTTGTGATCTGTAACATTAATCCAATGTATAATGAAAGAATAAATCTCATATGGATCACAGAAAACAAATATAACACCTGCCACACCAGTTAACCCTACACCTTTCGGTACGAACCCAGAAAGGCCATTATGGAAACTGGTAACTTAGGGCTGTTTAGGTAGATCAAGATGAACTAAGTTTGTGAAACGAAACAAAACTAAGTATTGATAAAAATATGTCAAGATGAACCTATATATATTATACTATGTTGGTACCATGCTGGAGGTTATGTAATCCCCTTATGTTTTCTTCCTTGTAGAAATGGTAAGGACATCATATTGCAATGCATTTTGTATCTGTTTCATAGAAATGGTAAGGACATCATATTGCAATGCATTTTGTATCTGTTTCATAGAAATGGTAAGGACATCATATTGCAATGCATTTTGTATCTGTTTCATAGAAATGGTAAGGACATCATATTGCAATACATTTTGTATCTGTTTCATAGAAATGGTAAGGACATCATATTGCAATACATTTTGTATCTGTTTCATAGAAATGGTAAGGACATCATATTGCAATACATTTTGTATCTGTTTCAACTTTAACACTGTATCCTTGAACTTCACTGTGTAGTTAATTTCATAAATTATTTAAACTCATGATTTTTAATATATTAATGCAAACACCCTTTTGAAGCTAACAACACTGTTGTGCCCATTATTTCATGTTTCGTTGTCAATGCGGTAATCAGATGATCAATCAGTGACAGAACTGGTTGGTCAAATCGATTGAAATATCTTCATATAATTTCTTTCCTCATCCAACCTTGTTGGTTACATTTAAACCATCACATTCTGAATCATATCTAGATCATTTTACTCATGTTACATTGTTTTACTTTACATTTACAATGGAACTTATCTGTGTTGGCTCTCATAGTCTGTGGTCACATCAAGGTCCAGTCATGGGTCTGGTCTACACAGTAGTTTCAAACGCTTTCCTTTTCTTTAATCAACCAAACGTTTCCACAAGGACTCTTTTCCTTGTTTCAATTTCACATAACGTTTCTGAACGGACTCGTGTGGTAGGTGTAACAGAGATTGAAAGATATTCATTGGTTCTATATTAATACATAACACTATTCTTTTATCCTGTTTAATCTCATGATACAAGTAATCAAGATATTCATTGGTTCTATATTAATACATAACACTATTCTTTTATCCTGTTTAATCTCATGATACAAGTAACCAAGATATTCATTGGTTCTATATTAATACATAACACTATTCTTTTATCCTGTTTAATCTCATTATACAAGTAACTACGACGAAGTTATGTTCTATTTGTATAGAAAATGTTCTGGTGCGTCACTGACTGCAGTTTTTTGTGGTTATTTTATTCAAATGATTGAATTAGCATATGTTCTTTAATAACCTTGTATATAGCTTATAGGTAAAAACAATACTGCATTTTAGTGCTTGTATCAAATTTAACCATTTTTCGTTGCTTGAATAATATTTTCAATTAATTGTTATTTGTAGTTAAGCACAAAGCTACACAATGAGCCATCTGTGCTTTGCTCACCAAGAGCACCAAAACTTTGATTCTACCGTTGTAAGTCCACCGGCATATTACTGCCCCATTGGATAAAGTGTCACTTTTCATTTAAAGATATAATAGTATCTGAAGAGACAGTTTACAGAGAACTAAAGTAAGCTGTGCTGCTAACTGCTATAATTTCCAGCTACCAAAAGGTGTTTAGTTTGTTTTTGTTATTTTGATGATTTTATGGCTGTTTAGGTCGACACGACCAAGAAGAGTTGCGTGACACACAAAAAGACACTGACTCTCGTTATTATCATAACATCCAAGCAACTTGTAAGTGTTTTGACACCACTAATTCAATTGCTTTCTTTGTTGCTTATGTTGCTATACTTTTTTACATTGTACATATTTCCATATGGCTATATATATATGAATTACTGCCAGTAATGAATGTTACATTTGAACTATCAAAATACAGAAATATCGATGAATATCAAATTATACTTTAAAACAAACGTAGTTTTATTGTTGGCACAATCTACTTATACACCGTATAAAAAGTTTGTATGAAGTAATTTTATGAAAGAAACAAACAAAAACATTTCAGTTAATATCTTTTTTATAACTAGTATTATAGTATTATAACACATTTGTTTATAATTATTTTATCTACTTCCTCTTATCACCTTTGATGGTCAGTAACCTTGGACTTCTATTGGGACTAAATACTCTTTTTGTTGTTTCTCAGAATTTATATTAAATAACATTAGGATTTAAATATTTTGAATAACAGGGTTAGAGAAGAAAAGCGACATGTATTCTACGATAATAGTTTTAAAAATAGTTTATTTTCAACGTTTCTATATTTCAGGTTCATCAAAACTAGGAGTTCTATTGCATTTTCAGAATAACTTTTGACTTCCAAACTAATAGATGATTGCGATGCAAGTATTCTTCATTGTTACAGCTTCGATCCTTTTTTTTGTTACCATGTGTTGTATGCATGTGCTGTGTGAAAGGTAAGGGTTCCTTTATCTTTTAGCAAACTTATCACTATGTAACTCCCAACATTGTGATATATTCAACAATAAGGATCCATTTATCAAAATATTTACCACAATATAACTCCCAACAATGTGAAGTATTCAACAATAAGGGTCTACATACCAGACTACTTACCACAATAATACTCCCAACAATGTGATATATTCAACAATAAGATAAATTTATCTTTATCAAAATACCTACCATAATATAACTGTGATATATTCAACAATAAGGGTCCATTTATCAAAATATTTACCACAATATAACTCTCAACAATGTCATATATTTAACAATAAAGGTATATTAATCAGAATAATCACCACACAATAACACCAAATAAAGTGATATATTCAACTATAAGGGTCATTTTATCAGAATACTTACGACAATATAACTCCCAATAAAGTAATATATTCAACAATAAGGTACATTTATCAGAAAACTTACCATAATATAACACCCAATAACACTAGCTAACACAATTTTTTTTCCTGGATAGTATGTGTTATTTCTTAATTGCTTTTGTTGTAAAAGTACAGAAAATGGCCATTATTCCCTTCAAACTTTGCTTTGTGATCTGGATAATGAAATTTAGAAATTAACTTATTTTCTATGTAAAAACGGGCAAGTTTGCCCATTTTTATTTACATAAGGTCTGAGTAAAACAACATATGAATCGATATTTACATGTATTTATACTAATGTTATACAGAAATTTTTAGAAGTGAGAAGTTTTTCGAGATTTGCGACTGTTATGTATAAACCTCGAAATATAGTCTCCCATCATGTTTTCGTTATACGCTCCCAGGTCACAAAAACAAAGTTTGAAGAGAAAAATAAGTTTTTTTCCATTTACTTTAGGCATAAGCAATTGGTAAATAACACTTTCTGCCCAGGAACAAGAAAAAGTAAACATTTTGTTGCATAGTGTCATGTGATGTCCTCACAGGTGAAAATAAGTTAAATGAAAGATTAGGAGTTTATAGTAGTGATAAATTAGTAAAGTTCTAACTTAAATCAAAAGTAATTTTAGTTTTATCGTTTTGATTCCGGTTGTTTATATTTGAATTAAAGAGCAGAGAAAACACAAAAGACAACTGGAGTAACACTAAAATTCTTCATCTCCTTATATTTCATGTTTTGTAACCAAGAAACAATTAAAGTCATGAAAGTTTTAACAAATGTTATTATTATGTTTACTTATATTGAACACTTACATGTAGAGTAATAGATTTTTTTCACTGAGTTCTGAATGTTAATAATCCATACATTATTTACCAGTTTTGTGTTATAACTTTCGTGTAATTGGAAATGCTTTCTAATGAGATTTTTTATGCAAGTCACTATTACTGCCATTGTTAATTAACATTGTATGCAAATGTACTTCGATTATCATCTATATTACATATACTCCAACAGCGTATGCATATTAATACTGTATTCAATTTTCAAAAATATGTTTTGTACTTCTGTCAACAATAACCTATTCTACAAGGCCAATAAATTCAATAGATCCTTTTACGCACGTGAAGAGAGCCCGAGGAGTTAAGTAATTCATATTAATTTTAAATACAACTTTGTAAGTTTCGATAAACACTTATAAAAACACATTTCCTAAACTTCGTTGTATAGGGTACTGAAAGAAAGGTTGTATACGGTGCTAAAATAAAAGTTCTCTAGGGTACCAAGTAAAATATTTTATTATGTCTATAACAAACGTTGTGTACGGATATGTGTTTTTCTTATACCAAAACCATATCGGGCTATCTGGTGAACCCACCGAGGGGAATTGAGCCCCTATGTTTAGCGTTGTATATCCGGAGACATACCGCTGTACTAGCGAGTGGCAGGTTATATATGATGCTATGACAAAGATTTTATAAGATGCTAAAACAAATCAAACGGTTCGTGAATACATCTGCGTGTTCAACTTCTAGTTAACATTCAATCAATATTACATACCAGTTAACCTTTTTGTTTGTTCTCAAATACCAAACATGATTCACATCTTTACAGAATATAGCGCCGAGTTTACGACCCTGCAGGGTGGACGTGTTGTTCTTCCTTGCAATCTAACAAACCCTAGTTATGATGAAGCGATTTCTCTGATCATGTGGTATAAGGGAGATTCCGAACTGCCTGTATATACGTTGGACGTAAGAAAGGGAACTTTACGAACCGCTATACACATGATTGGAGAAGAATACAGACCACGTGCTTACTTTGATCTTTTCAACGATCCGCCGTCACTGAAAATCAATCCAGTTCTAAAAAAGGACTCGGGCGTGTACACGTGCCGAGTGGACTCCGTTGGTCACGAACAACACACCAAACAGTGAAACTGAATGTTGTTGGTAAGTTGAAAGCTATAAAATCAGTAACTGGTTGAGGTAAATAACATCAGAGTTGAAGTTACAGACTGAGTTTTCACAAACACGACAACAAATATTAAAACCAATAAAAAATGAAATTCGTCTCAAATAATCAGCGATAGTTTAGAAACTTGATTTCTAAATTCAATATACTTAACCTTCAGTAACTACAGTAAATTGAGTTTCGTCTTCTAGTTTACTTACTGTTCTCAACTCAATATTTATAATTTTCAGTTACTTACATAGCCTTCTAGTTTACTTACTGTTCTCAACTCAATATATATAATTTTCAGCTACTTACATAGTCTTCTAGTTTACTTACTGTTCTCAACTCAATATATATAATTTTCAGTTACTTACATAGCCTTCTAGTTTACTTACTGTTCTCAACTCAATATATATAATTTTCAGCTACTTACATAGTCTTCTAGTTTACTTACTGTTCTCAACTCAATATATATAATTTTCAGTTACTTACATAGCCTTCTAGTTTACTTACTGTTCTCAACTCAATATATATAATTTTCAGCTACTTACATAGTCTTCTAGTTTACTTACTGTTCTCAACTCAATATATATAATTTTCAGTTACTTACATAGCCTTCTAGTTTACTTACTGTTCTCAACTCAATATATATAATTTTCAGCTACTTACATAGTCTTCTAGTTTACTTACTGTTCTCAACTCAATATATATAATTTTCAGTTACTTACATAGCCTTCTAGTTTACTTACTGTTCTCAACTCAATATATATAATTTTCAGTTACTTACATAGCCTTCTAGTTTACTTACTGTTCTCAACTCAATATATATAATTTTCAGCTACTTACATAGTCTTCTAGTTTACTTACTGTTCTCAACTCAATATATTTAACTTTCCGTTCAATTAATTCTATCATAATTCGTCTTAGTTTTCTCTACATGAAATACCAACAAATAAGTAAGTGTAACTCACATTTCTGTGTAACACATTTCTTGGCTGATTGCTGGAATACTCGCCCACAATCTGAGGGTTACGGTATCGAATTCTTCTTTCCCGATCATGTTCACCCTTCAGCCACGAAAGTGTTTTAAAGTCAATTCCACTTTTGATTGAGAAAAGAATAGCTCAAGGTTGGCAAGATGTTTTACTGACTATCCACCTTCCTAGTCTGTGACTGCCAAATTATTGACATGTAATAATCATGGTGTTCTGAAAATTGTTTAATTATATAAATAATTCAGCTTGTACAAATCTTACCGATGGCTATTTTGACATATGTATCAGACATATGTTGTCATATTTATTATGAAATGTGTATCAGACATATGTTGTCATATTTATTATGAAATGTGTATCAGACATATGTTGTCATATTTATTATGAAATCAACTATTCGTATCACATCGTTCTTTGTGTGTTATTTGTTTGTGTAACCACAATTCGACGTTTATGCAAAAATTCTTTATTTGTTTCTATTTTTACTTTTCTGTATAGTTAATTAGAAACTATTAATATTTATTAGCATCTTAGTTCTGTCTGTTAGAGTTTTAGTTCTATCTACTCTTATGTTATTTTAGGTTATGTTATATTATGTGAGATTAGCTAGTTTAGTTTAGGCTATGTTATGTTAAGTAAGGTTAGTTTAGTTTATGTTAGGTTAAATTAGTTTAGTTTAGTTTATTTAGGTTATGTTATGTTGGGTTAGCTTAGTTTAGTTTAATTTAGGTTAAGTTAGTTTAGTCTAGTTTAGGTTATGTTATTTTAGCTAAGTTTAGTTTACTTAGGTCATGTTATGTTGGGTTAGTTTAGTTTCGGTTATGTTAGGTTAGTTTAGTTTAGGTTAGCTTATGTTAGGTCAGTTTAGTGTAGTTTAGGTTACGTTATGCTAGGTTAGGTTAGTTTAGTTTAGCTTATGTTAAGTTAGTTTAGCGTAGTTTAGGTTATGTTATGTTAGTTAAGTTCAGTTTACTTTAGGTTATGTTATGTTGGGTTAGTTAAGTTTAGGTTATGTTAGGTTAGCTTAAATTAGTTTAGCCTTTTAGTTTAGGTTATGTTAGATTAGTTTAGTTTATTTAAGGTTATGTTATATTTGATTAGTTTAGATTAGGCTATGTTAGGTGTGGTTAGCTCAGTATATTTTATGTTAGGTTAGTTTTGTTTAGGTTAGATTATGTTTTATGTTAGCTAAGTTTATTTTACTTTAGGTTATGTTAGGTTAGTTTTGTTTAGGTTTGTTTATGTTTTTGTTAGCTAAGTTTAGTTTACTTTAGGTTATGTTAGGTTAGTTTAGTTTAACTTATGTTAGGTTAGGTTAGTTAAGGTTAGGTTATATTATGTTAGCTAAGTTTACTGTACTTTAGGTTATGTTAAATTAATTTAGTTTATGTTATATTTACTAAGTTTAGTTTACTTTAGGTTATGTAATGTTGGGTTACTATAATTTTGTTCAGTTTAGCTTATGTTAGCTAAGTTTAAGTTATGTTAGTTTAGTTTAGTTTATCTTATATTAGCTAAGTTTAGGTTATGTTAGTTTGGTTTAGCTAATGTTAGGTTAGTTTTTGTTTAATTTAGGTTATGTTATGTTGGTTTAGTTTAGTTTAGTTTAGTTTAGCATATATTATGTTGGGTTAGCTTAGTTTAGGTTATGTTATGTTGGATTACCTTAGTTTAGGTTAGTTTAGTTTAGTATATATTATGTTGGGTTAGCTTAGTTTAGGTTATGTTATGTTGTATTACCTTAGTTTAGGTTAGTTTAGTTTAGTTTAGCATATATTATGTTGGGTTAGATTAGTTTAGGTTATGTTATGTTAGGTTAGATTAGGCTAATTTAGTTTAGTTTAGGTTATGTTAGGTTAGGTTAGCTTAGTTTAGTTTAGGTTGTGTTATGTTAGGGTAGGTCACTGCTAAAACCGGAGGGCTTCGTTTTACTGAAGTTTTTGGTTACTGGTTAGGTTAGGTGTCACTAGGGGGCAGAAGGTTAGGTTAGGTTAGGTTAGGTTAGGTTAGGTTAGGTTAGGTTAGGTGTCACTAGGGGGCAGAAGTGATTTAAACAATATTTATATATCATCAGTTGCTTTAACTAGATTTTTTCTGGTGTATTTATGATCTATTTTGTTTAAGTCATTTATAAAACAGAATTAGGGCAAGGGTTACAAAAAACAATATTTGATACACACTTTATTCATTATTGTTAATTTATATCAAATTAAGTTTACTGTAATTCAGAACAACTGGTGAACACACAAGCTAATCTTCCTGTCTTCGGAGCAGGTTATAAAAACACAGAAGAACCATAATTGTAATTTTAAGAACTTATCACTGAAAGCAAAGAAACATACATATAGTTTGTCAATAATACAATACCTGTCATATCTAGTGCTCATCAGACAGGCTGACATACATCAAGTTATTGAAATACACAGGTACAGAGTATGCTATATTAAATCGATTTTGAAACCTCCCAGACGTCTGGTCGTGCTTTATCTGCCGTCTAGCTTCCATTATGAAAGTTTCCGTCGTAAGCTTACTCTTTCTCCCTGAATGGTTTCCATTAGCTGTCTGGCTCAGAATCGGTTCTATAAAAATTCACCAACATTATCGGCAGTTCTTTGTCTGTAATAACGTGAATGTAATATCATGCTCCAGCTATTTAAAGATGTTTAAGAAATATGTCGAGAAAGCAAACTGTTAGAAACATTTTTCTCCGCTGTTTCAAACGTAAATCTTTCCAAATTGTGTTGCGTATTTTTGGTTGGGATACACGGACAACTTTCCTGCCACTGACTGCACACAGACAAAGGAAGTATCAGTGACTATTTCTGATTAGTCCTGATTCCCAGGCGTTGATTCATATTGTTTTATTATCAAGCACAAAGGGTTTTAAACCCTCCATCTTTACACATATTTAGGTTTGAATATCGTGTGTTAGGCAGGGCTGTTAAGCATCCTTCCAACACACGATTAATTTTCGGTGACATCACACAACCTTACAGACAGAAAAAAAAAAAGTCAAAATGTAATTATGATACAATCCGTTCCATTACGGCTTTAAATTCGCAGGGATTCTTACGTGGTTTAATGGTTTGTATATTAAAAACCATTCTAAAGTAACGAACATAATCCTTAGTACAATTCAACAGAATAAAGTTTGGCAACAGCAGTAAAACTAAAAACTGTTAATTGTAAATAGTTACTTCCATATACCATTACGTATTTAAAACTAAGTTCTGTTAATTGTTAATAGTTACTTCCATAAACCATTACGTATTTAAAACTAAGTACTGTTAATTGTAAATAGTTACTTCCATATACCATTACGTATTTAAAACTAAGTACTATTAATTGTAAATAGTTACTTCCATAAACCATTACGTATTTAAAACTAAGTACTGTTAATTGTAAATAGTTACTTCCATAAACCATTACGTATTTAAAACTAAGTACTGTTAATTGCAAATAGTTACTTCCATATACCATTACGTATTTACTTCTTAAATGAGATTACCTATAAAAATAATTTTAAGTACTATTAAAGCATAATAGAACTGTGAAGAATTAGATAAAGAACTGAAAATGATTCTAGGATATATTTCTATATATTAGTTTTACTTATATTTTCCTTAGGTTCGGCAGGTTCTTATGTGTTTACTCAACGCTAACTCAGCACGATTGAGACATTAAAAATCTGTTTCGACACTCGTGGTAGGGAGCACATATAGCCACTAGTGTATCTTCGCACTTAACAACAAACAAATAACGTATACACATAGTAGAAATTTATATTATTGTTTTCTGCGCAGTCAAGCTGCAAAAGCAACTAATTTCATTCGTTGAAACTACACTTAAGTAGCTAAACTGTACCTTTAAGTTTTATAATGATAATTGTTTTCATAGTTCTTCCAAGACGAATCTTCATTTTAAACGACAAGGGAGAAAGAGTCCGAGGTTTGATTGGACCGTTTCGAGAAGGTGATACTTTAACCCTGTTGTGTGTTGTTCACGGTGGTGAGTTGACCGCATTTTTACCCTATTAACCTGTGTGGTAGTAAAAAAAACTTTCGTTTTCAGGTAATCAGTTATTTGTAACAACACGCGAAGTTTTTTGTGTTAGAACTGAACAGACAAATAAATGCTAATAACTATTATTAAATAAGACTTAGGTATACTGTAAAAACATTATGTTGATCAGATTAAAAGAATAAACTCAAGGCATATTTCTCTATTTTTTTCTATATGTAATTACAGGGTCGCCCAGCCCCAATGTGACTTGGTGGACTGACGCAACTATATTAGATGATTCGTTCACAGTGGGGAAACATGACACAGTACATAACGAATTCGTTATTAATAAGTTAAAAAGAAAAGATATTTTCTCAGAACTGATCTGTCAGGCATCAAATTACGATCACACACATCCTGTTACCATTTCTGTGGTCGTCGATATGCATTGTAAGTACTTTTATAGTTTTATATTTTTACTGTTTTCAGCTTACTATGACTATTCAACAATGAATATCTGAAAACAGCAGTGTTACATACTGTATATGTTTCATTATTATAAGTGAACAACTTCTTGAAGATAACACTATTACATATAGACTGTGTTATTGTTATCAACAAAAGTGAACAACTTCTTGAAGAAAACAGTATCACATATTATGTACTGTTTTATTATTATCATTGTAAGTGAACAACAACTTCTTGAAGATAACAGTATCACATATTATGTACTATTTTATTATTATCATTGTAAGTGAAAAACAACTTCTTGAAGATAACAGTATCACATATTATGTACTGTTTAATTATTATCATTACAAGTGAAAAACTTGTTGAAGATAACAGTATTACATATTATATACTGTTATATCATTATCATTATAAGTGAACAACTTCTTCAAAATAACAGTATTACATATCATATACTGTTTTATTATTATCATTATAAGTGAACAACTTCTTCAAAATAACAGTATTACATATCATATACTGTTTTATTATTATCATTACAGGTAAACAACAACTTCTAGAAAATAACAGTATTACAGATTAAGTAATGTTTTATTATTATAATTATAAGAAAACAACTTCTTGAAGATAACAGTATTACATATTATGAAATGTTTTATTGTTATCATTATAAGTGGAAAACTTTTTGAAGATAACAGTATTACATATTATGTACTGTTTTCTTATTATCATTATAAGTAAACAACTTCATGATGATAACAGTATTACATATTATGTACTGTTTTTTTATTATTACAAGTGAACAACTTCTTGAAGATAAAAGTAATACATATTATTACTGTTTTATTCTTATCATTATAAATTGACAACTTCTTGAAGATAACAGTATTACATATTATGTACTGTTTTTTGTTATCATTGGAATTGAACAACAACTTATTGAAGATAACAGTATTACATATTATGTACTGTTTATTTTATTATTACAAATAAACAACTTCTTGAAGATAACAGTATTACTTATTATGTACTGTTTTATTATTATCATTATAAGTGAACAACTTCTTGAAGATAAAGGTATTACATATTATGTACTGTTTTATTATTATCATTGTAAGTGAACAACAAATTCTTGAAAATAACAGTATTACATATTATATACTGTTTTATTGTAATCATTACAAGTTAACAACTTCTTGACGATAACAGAATTACGTATTATATACTGTTTTATTATTATCATTATAAGTGAACAACTTCTTCAAGATGACAGTATTACATATTATGTACTGTTTTTTGTTATCATTGGAATTGAACAACAACTTATTGAAGATAACAGTATTACATATTATGTACTGTTTTATTATTATCATTATAGGTAAACAACAACTTCTTGAAGATAACAGTATTACAGATTATGTACTGTTTCATTATTATCATTATATATGAACAACAACATCTTGAAGATAACAGTATTACATATTATGTGTTGTTATATTATTATCATTATAAGTGACCAACTTCTTGAAAATAACAGTATTACATATTATGTAATGTTTTATTGTTATCATTATAAGTGGAAAACTTGTTGAAGATAACAGTATTACATATTATGTACTGTTTATTTTATTATTACAAATAAACAACTTCTTGAAGATAACAGTATTACTTATTATGTACTGTTTTATTATTATCATTATAAGTGAACAACTTCTTGAAGATAAAGGTATTACATATTATGTACTGTTTTATTATTATCATTGTAAGTGAACAACAAATTCTTGAAAATAACAGTATTACATATTATATACTGTTTTATTGTAATCATTACAAGTTAACAACTTCTTGACGATAACAGAATTACGTATTATATACTGTTTTATTATTATCATTATAAGTGAACAACTTCTTCAAGATGACAGTATTACATATTCTGTACTGTTTTACTATTGTCATTACAAGTGAACAAATTCTTGAAGATAACAGTATTACAGATTATATACTGTTTTGTTATTATCATTATCTGTGAACAACAACTTCTTGAAGTTAACAGTATTAAATATTATGTACTGCTTTTTATCATTATAAGTTAACAACTTCTTGAAGAAAACAGTATGACATATTATGTACTGTTTACTTTTTATCATTATAAGTGAACAACTTCATGATGATAACAGTATTACATATTATGTACTGTTTTCTTTTTAACATTATAAGTGAGCAACTTCTTGAAGATAACAGTATTACATATTACGTACTGTTTTAGTATTATCATTATAAGTGAACAATTTCTTGAAGACAACCATATTACATATTATGTACTGTTTTATTATTATCATTATAAGTGAACAACAACTTCTTGAATATAACAGTATTACATCTTAAATACTGTTTTATTGTTATCATTATAACTAAACAACTTTTGAAGATAACAATATTACATATTAAGTACTGTTTTCTTTTTATCATTATAAGTGAACAACTTCTTGAAGATAAGAGTATTACATATTATGTACTGTTTTATTATTATCATAATAAGTGAAGAACAACTTCTTGAAGATAACAGCATTATATATTATGTACTGTTTTATTATTATCATTATAAGTGAACAACTTCTTGAAGATAACAGTATTACATATTATGTACTGTTTTATTATTATCATTAGAAGTGAACAACTTCTTGAAGATAACAGTATTACATTTTATGTACTGTTTTCTTTTTATTATTATAAGTGAAAAACATCTTGAAGATAACGGTATTACATATTATGTACTGTTTTATTATTATCATTATAAGTGAACAAAAACTTCTTGAAGATAACAGTATTACATATTATGTACTGTTTTCTTTTTATCATTATAAGTAAACAACTTCATCATGATAACAGTATTACATATTATGTACTGTTTTATTATTATAATTATAATTCAACTTCTTTTTGAAGATAACAGTAATACATATTGTGTACTGTTTTACAATTGTCATTACAAGTGAACAACTTCTTTAAGATAACAGTATAACAGATTATATACTGTTTTATTATTATCATTATATGTGAACAACAACTTCTTGAAGATAACAGAATTACATATTATGCACTATTTTTATTATCATTATAAGTGAACAACTTCATTATGATAACAGTATTACATATTATGTACTGTTTTCTTTTTAACATTATAAGTGAACAACTTCTTGAAGATAACAGTATTACATATTACGTACTGTTATAGTATTATCATTATAAGGGAACAAAGTCTTGAAGATAAAAGTATTACATATTATGTACTGTTTTATTATTATCATTATAAGTGAACAAATTCTTGAAGATAACAGTATTACATATTATATACTGTTTTATTATTATCATTATAAGTGAACAAATTCTTGAAGATAACAGTATTACATATTATGTACTGTTTTATTATTATCATTATAAGTGAACAACTTCTTCAAGATGACAGTATTACATATTCTGTACTGTTTTACTATTGTCATTACAAGTGAACAAATTCTTGAAGATAACAGTATTACAGATTATATACTGTTTTGTTATTATCATTATCTGTGAACAACAACTTCTTGAAGTTAACAGTATTACATATTATGTACTGCTTTTTATCATTATAAGTTAACAACTTCTTGAAGATAACAGTATGACATATTATGTACTGTTTTCTTTTTATCATTATAAGTGAACAACTTCATGATGATAACAGTATTACATATTATGTACTGTTTTTTGTTATCATTGGAATTGAACAACAACTTATTGAAGATAACAGTATTACATATTATGTACTGTTTATTTTATTATTACAAATAAACAACTTCTTGAAGATAACAGTATTACTTATTATGTACTGTTTTATTATTATCATTATAAGTGAACAACTTCTTGAAGATAAAGGTATTACATATTATGTACTGTTTTATTATTATCATTGTAAGTAAACAACAAATTCTTGAAAATAACAGTATTACATATTATATACTGTTTTATTGTAATCATTACAAGTTAACAACTTCTTGACGATAACAGAATTACGTATTATATACTGTTTTATTATTATCATTATAAGTGAACAACTTCTTCAAGATAACAGTATTACATATTATGTACTGTTTTTTGTTATCATTGAATTGAACAACAACTTATTGAAGATAACAGTATTACATATTATGTACTGTTTTATTATTATCATTATAGGTAAACAACAACTTCTTGAAGATAACAGTATTACAGATTATGTACTGTTTCATTATTATCATTATATATGAACAACAACATCTTGAAGATAACAGTATTACATATTATGTACTGTTATATTATTATCATTATAAGTGAACAACTTCTTGAAGATAACAGTATTACATATTATGTAATGTTTTATTGTTATCATTATAAGTGGAAAACTTGTTGAAGATAACAGTATTACATATTATGTACTGTTTATTTTATTATTATAAATAAACAACTTCTTGAAGATAACAGTATTACATATTATGTACTGTTTTATTATTATCATTATAAGTGAACAACTTCTTGAAGATAAAGGTATTACATATTATGTACTGTTTTATTATTATCATTATAAGTGAACAACAAATTCTTGAAGATAACAGTATTACATATTATATACTGTTTTATTGTTATCATTACAAGTTAACAACTTCTTGAAGATAACAGTATTACATATTATATACTGTTTTATTATTATCATTATAAGTGAACAACTTCTTCAAGATAACAGTATTACATATTCTGTACTGTTTTACTATTATCATTATAAGTGAACAAATTCTTGAAGATAACAGTATTACATATTATATACTGTTTTTTTATCATTATAAGTGAACAACAACTTCTTGAAGTTAACAGTATTACATATTATGTACTGCTTTTTATCATTATAAGTTAACAACTTCTTGAAGATAACAGTATGACATATTATGTACTGTTTTATTTTTATCATTATAAGTGAACAACTTCATGATGATAACAGTATTACATATTATGTACTGTTTTCTTTTTATCATTATAAGTGAACAACTTCTTGAAGATAACAGTATTACATATTACGTACTGTTTTATTATTATCATTATAAGTGAACAACTTCTTGAAGATAACCATATTACATATTATGTACTGTTTTATTATTATCATTATAAGTGAACAACAACTTCTTGAACATAACAGTATTACATCTTAAATACTGTTTTATTGTTATCATTATAACTAAACAACTTTTGAAGATAACATAATTACATATTAAGTACTGTTTTCTTTTTTATCATTATAAGTGAACAACTTCTTGAAGATAACAGTATTACATATTATGTACTGTTTTATTATTATCATAATAAGTGAAGAACAACTTCTTGAAGATAACAGCATTATATATTATGTACTGTTTTATTATTATCATTATAAGTGAACAACTTCTTGAAGATAACAGTATTACATATTATGTACTGTTTTATTATTATCATTAGAAGTGAACAACTTCTTGAAGATAACAGTATTACATATTATGTACTGTTTTCTTTTTATTATTATAAGTGAACAACATCTTGAAGATAACAGTATTACATATTATGTACTGTTTTATTATTATCATTATAAGTGAACAACAACTTCTTGAAGATAACAGTATTACATATTATGTACTGTTTTTTTATCATTATAAGTTAACAACTTCTTGAAGATAACAGTATTACATATTATGTACTGTTTTATTATTATAATTATAAGTGAACAACTTTTTGAAGATAACAGTATTACATATTATGTACTGTTTTACAATTATCATTATAAGTGAACAACTTTTTGAAGATAACAGTATAACAGATTATATACTGTTTTATTATTATCATTATATGTGAACACCAACTTCTTGAAGATAATAGAATTACATATTATGTACTGTTTTTATTATCATTATAAGTAAACAACTTCTTTTAAGATAACAGTATTACATATTATGTACTGTTTTCTTTTATCATTATAAGTGAACAACTTCTTGAAGATAACAGTATTACATATTATGTACTGTTTTATTATTATCATTATAAGTGAACAACTTCTTGAAGATAACAGTATTACATATTATGTACTGTTTTATTATTATCATTATAAGTGAACAACTTCTTGAAGATAACAGTATTACATATTATGTACTGTTTTCTTTTTATTATTATAAGTGAAAAACATCTTGAAGATAACAGTATTACATATTATGTACTGTTTTATTATTATCATTATAAGTGAACAAAAACTTCTTGAAGATAACAGTATTACATATTATATACTGTTTTATTATTATCATTATAAGTGAACAACTTCTTGAAGATAACAGTATTACATATTATGTACTGTTTTATTATTATCATTATAAGTGAACAACTTCTTGAAGATAACAGTATTACATATTATGTACTGTTTTATTATTATCATTATAAGTGAACAACTTCTTGAAGATAACAGTATTACATATTATGTACTGTTTTACTATTATCATTATAAGTGAACAAATTCTTGAAGATAACAGTATTACATATTATGTACTGTTTTATTATTATCATTATAAGTGAACAACAACTTCTTGAAGTTAACAGTATTACATATTATGTACTGCTTTTTTTATCATTATAAGTTAACAACTTCTTGAAGATAACAGTATGACATATTATGTACTGTTTTCTTTTTATCATTATAAGTGAACAACTTCATGATGATAACAGTATTACATATTATGTACTGTTTTCTTTTTAACATTATAAGTGAACAACTTCTTGAAGATAACCATATTACATATTATGTACTGTTTTATTATTATCATTATAAGTGAACAACAACTTCTTGAACATAACAGTATTACATCTTAAATACTGTTTTATTGTTATCATTATAACTAAACAACTTTTGAAGATAACAGTATTACATATTAAGTACTGTTTTCTTTTTATCATTATAAGTGAACAACTTCTTGAAGATAAGAGTATTACATATTATGTACTGTTTTATTATTATCATAATAAGTGAAGAACAACTTCTTGAAGATAACAGCATTATATATTATGTACTGTTTTATTATTATCATTATAAGTGAACAACTTCTTGAAGATAACAGTATTACATATTCTGTACTGTTTTTGTTATCATTGGAAGTGAACAACAACTTATTGAAGATAACAGTATTACATATTATGTACTGTTTTATTATTATCATTATAAGTGAACAACGTCTTGAAGATAACAGTATTACATATTATGTACTGTTTTATTATTATCATTAGAAGTGAACAACGTCTTGAAGATAACAGTTCTACATATTATGTTCTGTTTTATTGTTATGATTATAAGTGAACAACAACTTCTTGAAGATAACAGTATTACATATTATGTACTGTTTTATTATTATCATTATAAGTGAACAACTTCTTGAAGATAACAGTATTACATATTATGTACTGTTTTATTATTATCATTATAAGTGAACAACTTCTTGAAGATAACAGTATTACATATTATGTACTGTTTTCTTTTTATCATTATAAGTGAACAACTTCTTGAAGATAACAGTATTACATATTATGTACTGTTTTATTATTATCATTATAAGTGAACAACATCTTGAAGATAACAGTATTACATATTATGTACTGTTTTTTTTTTATCATTATAAGTGAACAACTTCTTGAAGATAACAGTATTACATATTATGTACTGTTTTATTATTATCATTATAAGTGAACAACTTCTTGAAGATAACAGTATTACATATTATGTACTGTTTTCTTTTTATCATTAAAGTTAACAACTTCAAGATGATAACAGTATTACATATTATGTACTGTTTTCTTTTTATTATTATAAGTGAGCAAATTCTTGAAGATAACAGTATTACATATTATGTACTGTTTTATTGTTATCATTATAAGTGAACAACTTCTTGAAGATAACAGTATTACATATTATGTACTGTTTTATTATTATCATTATAAGTGAACAACTTCTTGAAGATAACAGTATTACATATTATGTACTGTTTTATTATTATCATTATAAGTGAACAACAACTTCTTGAAGATAACAGTATTACATATTATGTACTGTTTTATTATTATCATTATAAGTGAACAACTTCTTGAAGATAACAGTATTACATATTATGTACTGTTTTATTATTATCAATTATAAGTGAACAAATTCTTGAAGATAACAGTATTACATATTATATACTGTTTTATTATTATCATTATAAGTGAACAACAACTTCTTGAAGATAACAGTATTACATATTATGTACTGCTTTTTATCATTATAAGTTAACAACTTCTTGAAGATAACAGTATGACATATTATGTACTGTTTTCTTTTTATCATTATAAGTGAACAACTTTTTGAAGATAACGGTATTACATATTATGTACTGTTTTCTCTTTGTCATTAAAGTGAACAACTTCTTGAAGATAACAGTATTACATATTATGTACTGTTTTATTATTATCATTATAAGTGAACAACAACTTCTTGAAGATAACAGTATTACATATTATATACTGTTTTATTGTTATCATTATAAGTAAACAACTTTTTGAAGATAACGGTATTACATATTATGTACTGTTTTCTTTTTATCATTATAAGTGAACAACTTCTTGAAGATAACAGTATTACATATTATGTACTGTTTTATTATTATCATTATAAGTGAAGAACAACTTCTTGAAGATAACAGTATTACATATTATGTACTGTTTTATTATTATCATTATAAGTGAACAACTTCTTGAAGATAACAGTATTACATATTCTGTACTGTTTTAGTTATCATTGGAAGTGAACAACAACTTATTGAAGATAACAGTATTACATATTATGTACTGTTTTATTATTATCATTATAAGTGAACAACTTCTTGAAGATAACAGTATTACATATTATGTACTGTTTTATTATTATCATTATAAGTGAACAACTTCTTGAAGATAACAGTATTACATATTATGTACTGTTTTATTGTTATGATTATAAGTGAACAACAACTTCTTGAAGATAACAGTATTACATATTATGTACTGTTTTATTATTATCATTATAAGTGAACAACTTCTTGAAGATAACAGTATTACATATTATGTACTGTTTTTTTATCATTATAAGTTAACAACTTCTTGAAGATAACAGTATGACATATTATGTACTGTTTTCTTTTTATCATTATAAGTGAACAACTTCTTGAAGATAACAGTATTACATATTATGTACTGTTTTATTATTATCATTATAAGTGAACAACTTCTTGAAGATAACAGTATTACATATTATGTACTGTTTTATTATTATCATTATAAGTGAACAACAACTTCTTGAAGATAACAGTATTACATATTATGTACTGTTTTATTATTATCATTATAAGTGAACAACTTCTTGAAGATAACAGTATTACATATTATGTACTGTTTTATTATTATCATTATAAGTGAACAACGTCTTGAAGATAACAGTATTACATATTATGTACTGTTTTATTATTATCATTATAAGTGAACAACAACTTCTTGAAGATAACAGTATTACATATTATGTACTGTTTTATTATTATCATTATAAGTGAACAACTTCTTGAAGATAACAGTATTACATATTATGTACTGTTTTATTTTTATCATTATAAGTGAACAACTTCTTGAAGATAACAGTATTACATATTATGTACTGTTTTATTATTATCATTATAAGTGAACAACTTCTTGAAGATAACAGTATTACATATTATGTACTGTTTTATTATTATCATTATAAGTGAACAACAACTTCTTGAAGATAACAGTATTACATATTATGTACTGTTTTATTATTATCATTATAAGTGAACAACTTCTTGAAGATAACAGTATTACATATTATGTACTGTTTTATTATTATCATTATAAGTGAACAACTTCTTGAAGATAACAGTATTACATATTATGTACTGTTTTATTATTATCATTATAAGTGAACAACTTCTTGAAGATAACAGTATTACATATTATGTACTGTTTTATTATTATCATTATAAGTGAACAACTTCTTGAAGATAACAGTATTACATATTATGTACTGTTTTATTATTATCATTATAAGTGAACAACAACTTCTTGAAGATAACAGTATTACATATTATGTACTGTTTTATTATTATCATTATAAGTGAACAACTTCTTGAAGATAACAGTATTACATATTATGTACTGTTTTATTATTATCATTATAAGTGAACAACTTCTTGAAGATAACAGTATTACATATTATGTACTGTTTTTTTTATCATTGGAAGTGAACAACAACTTATTGAAGATAACAGTATTACATATTATGTACTGTTTTATTATTATCATTATAAGTGAACAACTTCTTGAAGTTAACAGTATTACATATTATGTACTGTTTTTTATCATTATAAGTTAACAACTTCTTGAAGATAACAGTATTACATATTATGTACTGTTTTATTATTATCATTATAAGTGAACAACTTCTTGAAGATAACAGTATTACATATTATGTACTGTTTTATTATTATCATTATAAGTGAACAACTTCTTGAAGATAACAGTATTACATATTATGTACTGTTTTATTATTATCATTATAAGTGAACAACTTCTTGAAGATAACAGTATTACATATTATGTACTGTTTTATTATTATCATTATAAGTGAACAACTTCTTGAAGATAACAGTATTACATATTATGTACTGTTTTATTATTATCATTATAAGTGAACAACTTCTTGAAGATAACAGTATTACATATTATGTACTGTTTTATTATTATCATTAGAAGTGAACAACTTCTTGAAGATAACAGTATTACATATTATGTACTGTTTTATTATTATCATTATAAGTGAACAACAACTTCTTGAAGATAACAGTATTACATATTATGTACTGTTTTATTATTATCATTATAAGTGAACAACTTCTTGAAGAGAACAGTATTACATATTATGTACTGTTTTTTATAAGTGAACAACAACTTCTTGAAGATAACAGTATTACATATTATGTACTGTTTTATTATTATCATTATAAGTGAACAACAACTTCTTGAAGATAACAGTATTACATATTATGTACTGTTTTATTATTATCATTATAAGTGAACAACTTCTTGAAGATAACAGTATTACATATTATGTACTGTTATATTATTATCATTATAAGGGAACAACTTCTTGAAGATAACAGTATTACATATTATGTACTGTTTTATTATTATCATTATAAGTGAACAACTTCTTGAAGATAACAGTATTACATATTATGTACTGTTTTATTATTATCATTATAAGTGAACAACTTCTTGAAGATAACAGTATTACATATTATGTACTGTTTTATTATTATCATTATAAGTGAACAACTTCTTGAAGATAACAGTATTACATATTATGTACTGTTTTATTATTATCATTATAAGTGAACAACTTCTTGAAGATAACAGTATTACATATTATGTACTGTTTTATTATTATCATTATAAGTGAACAACTTCTTGAAGATAACAGTATTACATATTATGTACTGTTTTATTATTATCATTATAAGTGAACAACTTCTTGAAGATAACAGTATTACATATTATGTACTGTTTTATTATTATCATTATAAGTGAACAACTTCTTGAAGATAACAGTATTACATATTATGTACTGTTTTATTTTATCATTATAAGTGAACAACTTCTTGAAGATAACAGTATTACATATTATGTACTGTTTTATTATTATCATTATAAGTGAACAACTTCTTGAAGATAACAGAAGAAGATAACAGTATTACATATTATGTACTGTTTTATTATTATCATTATAAGTGAACAACTTCTTGAAGATAACAGTATTACATATTATGTACTGTTTTATTATTATCATTATAAGTGAACAACTTCTTGAAGATAACAGTATTACATATTATGTACTGTTTTATTATTATCATTATAAGTGAACAACTTCTTGAAGATAACAGTATTACATATTATGTACTGTTTTATTATTATCATTATAAGTGAACAACAACTTCTTGAAGATAACAGTATTACATATTATGTACTGTTTTATTATTATCATTATAAGTGAACAACTTCTTGAAGATAACAGTATTACATATTATGTACTGTTTTATTATTATCATTATAAGTGAACAACTTCTTGAAGATAACAGTATTACATATTATGTACTGTTTTATTATTATCATTATAAGTGAACAACTTCTTGAAGATAACAGTATTACATATTATGTACTGTTTTATTATTATCATTATAAGTGAACAACTTCTTGAAGATAACAGTATTACATATTATGTACTGTTTTATTATTATCATTATAAGTGAACAACTTCTTGAAGATAACAGTATTACATATTATGTACTGTTTTATTATTATCATTATAAGTGAACAACTTCTTGAAGATAACAGTATTACATATTATGTACTGTTTTATTATTATCATTATAAGTGAACAACTTCTTGAAGATAACAGTATTACATATTATGTACTGTTTTATTATTATCATTATAAGTGAACAACTTCTTGAAGATAACAGTATTACATATTATGTACTGTTTTATTATTATCATTATAAGTGAACAACTTCTTGAAGATAACAGTATTACATATTATGTACTGTTTTATTATTATCATTATAAGTGAACAACTTCTTGAAGATAACAGTATTACATATTATGTACTGTTTTATTATTATCATTATAAGTGAACAACTTCTTGAAGATAACAGTATTACATATTATGTACTGTTTTATTATTATCATTATAAGTAAACAACTTCTTGAAGATAACAGTATTACATATTATGTACTGTTTTATTATTATCATTATAAGTGAACAACTTCTTGAAGATAACAGTATTACATATTATGTACTGTTTTATTATTATCATTATAAGTGAACAACTTCTTGAAGATAACAGTATTACATATTATGTACTGTTTTATTATTATCATTATAAGTGAACAACTTCTTGAAGATAACAGTATTACATATTATGTACTGTTTTATTATTATCATTATAAGTGAACAACAACTTCTTGAAGATAACAGTATTACATATTATGTACTGTTTTATTATTATCATTATAAGTGAACAACTTCTTGAAGATAACAGTATTACATATTATGTACTGTTTTATTATTATCATTATAAGTGAACAACTTCTTGAAGATAACAGTATTACATATTATGTACTGTTTTATTATTATCATTATAAGTGAACAACTTCTTGAAGATAACAGTATTACATATTATGTACTGTTTTATTATTATCATTATAAGTGAACAACTTCTTGAAGATAACAGTATTACATATTATGTACTGTTTTTTATTATCATTATAAGTGAACAACTTCTTGAAGATAACAGTATTACATATTATGTACTGTTTTATTAATCATTATAAGTGAACAACTATTGATAACAGTATTACATATTATGTACTGTTTTATTATTATCATTATAAGTGAACAACTTCTTGAAGATAACAGTATTACATATTATGTACTGTTTTATTATTATCATTATAAGTGAACAACTTCTTGAAGATAACAGTATTACATATTATGTACTGTTTTATTATTATCATTATAAGTGAACAACTTCTTGAAGATAACAGTATTACATATTATGTACTGTTTTATTATTATCATTATAAGTGAACAACTTCTTGAAGATAACAGTATTACATATTATGTACTGTTTTATTATTATCATTATAAGTGAACAACTTCTTGAAGATAACAGTATTACATATTATGTACTGTTTTATTATTATCATTATAAGTGAACAACTTCTTGAAGATAACAGTATTACATATTATGTACTGTTTTATTATTATCATTATAAGTGAACAACTTCTTGAAGATAACAGTATTACATATTATGTACTGTTTTATTATTATCATTATAAGTGAACAACTTCTTGAAGATAACAGTATTACATATTATGTACTGTTTTATTTATCATTATCATTATAAGTGAACAACAACTTCTTGAAGATAACAGTATTACATATTATGTACTGTTTTATTATTATCATTATAAACAACAACTTCTTGAAGATAACAGTATTACATATTATGTACTGTTTTATTATTATCATTATAAGTGAACAACTTCTTGAAGATAACAGTATTACATATTATGTACTGTTTTATTATTATCATTATAAGTGAACAACTTCTTGAAGATAACAGTATTACATATTATGTACTGTTTTGTTATTATGATTATAAGTGAACAACAACTTCTTGAAGATAACAGTATTACATATTATGTACTGTTTTATTATTTTCAATATAAGTGAACAACTTCTTGAAGATAACAGTATTACATATTATGTACTGTTTTTTTATCATTATAAGTTAACAACTTCTTGAAGATAACAGTATTACATATTATGTACTGTTTTAAGATTATCATTATAAGTGAACAACTTCTTGAAGATAACAGTGTTACATATTATGTACTGTTTTATTATTATCATTATAAGTGAACAACTTCTTGAAGATAACAGTATTACATATTATGTACTGTTTTATTATTATCATTATAAGTGAACAACTTCTTGAAGATAACAGTATTACATATTATGTACTGTTTTATTATTATCATTATAAGTGAACAACTTCTTGAAGATAACAGTATTACATATTATGTACTGTTTTATTATTATCATTATAAGTGAACAACTTCTTGAAGATAACAGTATTACATATTATGTACTGTTTTATTATTATCATTATAAGTGAACAACAACTTCTTGAAGATAACAGTATTACATATTATGTACTGTTTTATTATTATCATTATAAGTGAACAACTTCTTGAAGATAACAGTATTACATATTATGTACTGTTTTATTATTATCATTATAAGTGAACAACAACTTCTTGAAGATAACAGTATTACATATTATGTACTGTTTTATTATTATCATTATAAGTGAACAACTTCTTGAAGATAACAGTATTACATATTATGTACTGTTTTATTATTATCATTATAAGTGAACAACTTCTTGAAGATAACAGTATTACATATTATGTACTGTTTTATTATTATCATTATAAGTGAACAATAACTTCTTGAAGTTAACAGTATTACATATTATGTACTGTTTTTTTATCATTATATCAACAACTTATTGAAGTGAACAACTACTTGAAGATAACAGTATTGACATATTATGTACTGTTTTTTTATTATTATCATTATAAGTGAACAACTTCTTGAAGATAACAGTATTACATATTATGTACTGTTTTATTATTATCATTATAAGTGAACAACAACTTCTTGAAGATAACAGTATTACATATTATGTACTGTTTTATTATTATCATTATAAGTGAACAACTTCTTGAAGATAACAGTATTACATATTATGTACTGTTTTATTATTATCATTATAAGTGAACAACAACTTCTTGAAGATAACAGTATTACATATTATGTACTGTTTTATTATTATCATTATAAGTGAACAACTTCTTGAAGATAACAGTATTACATATTATGTACTGTTTTGTTTTTATTTGAAGATAACAGTATTACATATTATAAGTGAACAACAACTTCTTGAAGATAACAGTATTACATATTATGTACTGTTTTATTATTATCATTATAAGTGAACAACTTCTTGAAGATAACAGTATTACATATTATGTACTGTTTTATTATTATCATTATAAGTGAACAACTTCTTGAAGATAACAGTATTACATATTATGTACTGTTTTATTATTATCATTATAAGTGAACAACTTCTTGAAGATAACAGTATTACATATTATGTACTGTTTTATTATTATCATTATAAGTGAACAACTTCTTGAAGATAACAGTATTACATATTATGTACTGTTTTATTTATAAGTGAACAACTTATCATTATAAGTGAACAACAACTTCTTGAAGATAACAGTATTACATATTATGTACTGTTTTATTATTATCATTATAAGTGAACAACTTCTTGAAGATAACAGTATTACATATTATGTACTGTTTTATTATTATCATTATAAGTGAACAACTTCTTGAAGATAACAGTATTACATATTATGTACTGTTTTATTATTATCATTATAAGTGAACAACTTCTTGAAGATAACAGTATTACATATTATGTACTGTTTTATTGATTATCATTATAAGTGAACAACAACTTCTTGAAGATAACAGTATTACATTTTATGTACTGTTTTATTATTATCATTATAAGTGAACAACTTCTTGAAGATAACAGTATTACATATTATGTACTGTTTTATTATTATCATTATAAGTGAACAACAACTTCTTGAAGATAACAGTATTACATATTATGTACTGTTTTATTATTATCATTATAAGTGAACAACTTCTTGAAGATAACAGTATTACATATTATGTACTGTTTTATTATTATCATTATAAGTGAACAACTTCTTGAAGATAACAGTATTACATATTATGTACTGTTTTATTATTATCATTATAAGATAACAGTGAACAACATTATAAGTTTCTTGAAGATAACAGTATTACATATTATGTACTGTTTTATTATTATCATTATAAGTGAACAACTTCTTGAAGATAACAGTATTACATATTATGTACTGTTTTATTATTATCATTATAAGTGAACAACTTCTTGAAGATAACAGTATTACATATTATGTACTGTTTTATTATTATCATTATAAGTGAACAACTTCTTGAAGATAACAGTATTACATATTATGTACTGTTTTATTATTATCATTATAAGTGAACAACTTCTTGAAGATAACAGTATTACATATTATGTACTGTTTTATTATTATCATTATAAGTGAACAACTTCTTGAAGATAACAGTATTACATATTATGAATCATTATAAGAACAACTAAGATAACAGTATTACATATTATGTACTGTTTTATTATTATCATTATAAGTGAACAACTTCTTGAAGATAACAGTATTACATATTATGTACTGTTTTATTATTATCATTAGAAGTGAACAACTTCTTGAAGATAACAGTATTACATATTATGTACTGTTTTATTATTATAATTATAAGTGAACAACAACTTCTTGAAGATAACAGTATTACATATTATGTACTGTTTTTTTATTATCATTATAAGTTAACAACTACATGATGATAACAGTATTACATATTAGGTACTGTTATAGTATTATCATTATAAGTGAACAACTTCTTGAAGATAACAGTATTACATATTATGTACTGTTTTAACAGTATTACATTATCATTATCATTATAAGTGAACAACTTCTTGAAGATAACAGTATTACATATTATGTACTGTTTTTATTATTATTATCATTATAAGTGAACAACTTCTTGAAGATAACAGTATTACATATTATGTACTGTTTTTATTATTATCATTATAAGTGAACAACAACTTCTTGAAGATAACAGTATTACATATTATGTACTGTTTTATTATTATCATTATAAGTGAACAACTTCTTGAAGATAACAGTATTACATATTATGTACTGTTTTATTATTATCATTATAAGTGAACAACTTCTTGAAGATAACAGTATTACATATTATGTACTGTTTTATTATTATCATTATAAGTGAACAACTTCTTGAAGATAACAGTATTACATATTCTGTACTGTTTTTATTATTATCATTATAAGTGAACAACTTCTTGAAGATAACAGTATTACATATTATGTACTGTTTTATTATTATCATTATAAGTGAACAACTTCTTGAAGATAACAGTATTACATATTATGTACTGTTTTATTATTATCATTATAAGTGAACAACTTCTTGAAGATAACAGTATTACATATTATGTACTGTTTTATTATTATCATTATAAGTGAACAACTTCTTGAAGATAACAGTATTACATATTATGTACTGTTTTATTATTATCATTATAAGTGAACAACTTCTTGAAGATAACAGTATTACATATTATGTACTGTTTTATTATTATCATTATAAGTGAACAACTTCTTGAAGATAACAGTATTACATATTATGTACTGTTTTATTATTATCATTATAAGTGAACAACTTCTTGAAGATAACAGTATTACATATTATGTACTGTTTTGTTTTATTATCATTATAAGTGAACAACAACTTCTTGAAGATAACAGTATTACATATTATGTACTGTTTTATTATTATCATTATAAGTGAACAACTTCTTGAAGATAACAGTATTACATATTATGTACTGTTTTATTATTATCATTATAAGTGAACAACTTCTTGAAGATAACAGTATTACATATTATGTACTGTTTTATTATTATCATTATAAGTGAACAACTTCTTGAAGATAACAGTATTACATATTATGTACTGTTTTATTATTATCATTATAAGTGAACAACTTCTTGAAGATAACAGTATTACATATTATGTACTGTTTTATTATTATCATTATAAGTGAACAACTTCTTGAAGATAACAGTATTACATATTATGTACTGTTTTATCATTATTATTCTTGATTATAAGTACTGTTTTATTATTAACAACAACTTCTTGAAGATAACAGTATTACATATTATGTACTGTTTTATTATTATCATTATAAGTGAACAACTTCTTGAAGATAACAGTATTACATATTATGTACTGTTTTATTATTATCATTATAAGTGAACAACTTCTTGAAGATAACAGTATTACATATTATGTACTGTTTTATTATTATCATTATAAGTGAACAACTTCTTGAAGATAACAGTATTACATATTATGTACTGTTTTATTATTATCATTATAAGTGAACAACTTCTTGAAGATAACAGTATTACATATTATGTACTGTTTTATTATTATCATTATAAGTGAACAACTTCTTGAAGATAACAGTATTACATATTATGTACTGTTTTATTATTATCATTATAAGTGAACAACTTCTTGAAGATAACAGTATTACATATTATGTACTGTTTTATTATTATCATTATAAGTGAACAACTTCTTGAAGATAACAGTATTACATATTATGTACTGTTTTATTATTATCATTATAAGTGAACAACTTCTTGAAGATAACAGTATTACATATTATGTACTGTTTTATTATTATCATTATAAGTGAACAACTTCTTGAAGATAACAGTATTACATATTATGTACTGTTTTATTATTATCATTATAAGTGAACAACTTCTTGAAGATAACAGTATTACATATTATGTACTGTTTTATTATTATCATTATAAGTGAACAACTTCTTGAAGATAACAGTATTACATATTATGTACTGTTTTATTATTATCATTATAAGTGAACAACAACTTCTTGAAGATAACAGTATTACATATTATGTACTGTTTTATTATTATCATTATAAGTGAACAACTTCTTGAAGATAACAGTATTACATATTATGTACTGTTTTATTTTATCATTATAAGTGAACAATAACTTCTTGAAGATAACAGTTCTTGAAGATAACAGTATTACATATTATGTACTGTTTTATTATTATCATTATAAGTGAACAACTTCTTGAAGATAACAGTATTACATATTATGTACTGTTTTATTATTATCATTATAAGTGAACAACTTCTTGAAGATAACAGTATTACATATTATGTACTGTTTTATTATTATCATTATAAGTGAACAACTTCTTGAAGATAACAGTATTACATATTATGTACTGTTTTATTATTATCATTATAAGTGAACAACTTCTTGAAGATAACAGTATTACATATTATGTACTGTTTTATTATTATCATTATAAGTGAACAACTTCTTGAAGATAACAGTATTACATATTATGTACTGTTTTATTATTATCATTATAAGTGAACAACTTCTTGAAGATAACAGTATTACATATTATGTACTGTTTTATTATTATCATTATAAGTGAACAACTTCTTGAAGATAACAGTATTACATATTATGTACTGTTTTATTATTATCATTATAAGTGAACAACTTCTTGAAGATAACAGTATTACATATTATGTACTGTTTTATTATTATCATTATAAGTGAACAACTTCTTGAAGATAACAGTATTACATATTATGTACTGTTTTATTATTATCATTATAAGTGAACAACTTCTTGAAGATAACAGTATTACATATTATGTACTGTTTTATTGTTATCATTATAACTAAACAACTTTTGAAGATAACAGTATTACATATTATGTACTGTTTTATTATTATCATTATAAGTGAACAACTTCTTGAAGATAACAGTATTACATATTATGTACTGTTTTATTATTATCATTATAAGTGAACAACAATTCTTGAAGATAACAGTATTACATATTATGTACTGTTTTATTATTATCATTATAAGTGAACAACTTCTTGAAGATAACAGTATTACATATTATGTACTGTTTTATTATTATCATTATAAGTGAACAACTTCTTGAAGATAACAGTATTACATATTATGTACTGTTTTATTATTATCATTATAAGTGAACAACTTCTTGAAGATAACAGTATTACATATTATGTACTGTTTTATTATTATCATTATAAGTGAACAACTTCTTGAAGATAACAGTATTACATATTATGTACTGTTTTATTATTATCATTATAAGTGAACAACTTCTTGAAGATAACAGTATTACATATTATGTACTGTTTTATTATTATCATTATAAGTGAACAACAACTTCTTGAAGATAACAGTATTACATATTATGTACTGTTTTATTATTATCATTATAAGTGAACAACTTCTTGAAGATAACAGTATTACATATTATGTACTGTTTTATTATTATCATTATAAGTGAACAACTTCTTGAAGATAACAGTATTACATATTATGTACTGTTTTATTATTATCATTATAAGTGAACAACTTCTTGAAATAACAGTATTACATATTATGTACTGTTTTATTATTATCATTATAATAACAGTATTACATATTATGAACAACTATCATTATAAGTGAACAACAGTATTACATATTATGTACTGTTTTATTATTATCATTATAAGTGAACAACAACTTCTTGAAGATAACAGTATTACATATTATGTACTGTTTTATTATTATCATTATAAGTGAACAACTTCTTGAAGATAACAGTATTACATATTATGTACTGTTTTATTATTATCATTATAAGTGAACAACTTCTTGAAGATAACAGTATTACATATTATGTACTGTTTTTTTATCATTATAAGTTAACAACTTCTTGAAGATAACAGTATGACATATTATGTACTGTTTTCTTTTTATCATTATAAGTGAACAACTTCTTGAAGATAACAGTATTACATATTATGTACTGTTTTATTATTATCATTATAAGTGAACAACTTCTTGAAGATAACAGTATTACATATTATGTACTGTTTTATTATTATCATTATAAGTGAACAACTTCTTGAAGATAACAGTATTACATATTATGTACTGTTTTATTATTATCATTATAAGTGAACAACTTCTTGAAGATAACAGTATTACATATTATGTACTGTTTTATTATTATCATTATAAGTGAACAACTTCTTGAAGATAACAGTATTACATATTATGTACTGTTTTATTATTATCATTATAAGTGAACAACAACTTCTTGAAGATAACAGTATTACATATTATGTACTGTTTTATTATTATCATTATAAGTGAACAACTTCTTGAAGATAACAGTATTACATATTATGTACTGTTTTATTATTATCATTATAAGTGAACAACTTCTTGAAGATAACAGTATTACATATTATGTACTGTTTTATTATTATCATTATAAGTGAACAACAACTTCTTGAAGATAACAGTATTACATTTTATGTACTGTTTTATTATTATCATTATAAGTGAACAACTTCTTGAAGATAACAGTATTACATATTATGTACTGTTTTATTATTATGATTATAAGTGAACAACAACTTCTTGAAGATAACAGTATTACATATTATGTACTGTTTTATTATTATCATTATAAGTGAACAACAACTTCTTGAAGATAACAGTATTACATATTATGTACTGTTTTATTATTATCATTATAAGTGAACAACTTCTTGAAGATAACAGTATTACATATTATGTACTGTTTTATTGTTATCATTATAAGTGAACAACTTCTTGAAGATAACAGTATTACATATTATGTACTGTTTTATTATTATCATTATAAGTGAACAACTTCTTGAAGATAACAGTATTACATATTATGTACTGTTTTATTATTATCATTATAAGTGAACAACTTCTTGAAGATAACAGTATTACATATTATGTACTGTTTTATTATTATAAGTGAACAACTTCTTGAAGATAACAGTATTACATATTATGTACTGTTTTATTATTATCATTATAAGTGAACAACTTCTTGAAGATAACAGTATTACATATTATGTACTGTTTTATTATTATCATTATAAGTGAACAACTTCTTGAAGATAACAGTATTACATATTATGTACTGTTTTATTATTATCATTATAAGTGAACAACTTCTTGAAGATAACAGTATTACATATTATGTACTGTTTTATTATTATCATTATAAGTGAACAACTTCTTGAAGATAACAGTATTACATATTATGTACTGTTTTATTATTATCATTATAAGTGAACAACAACTTCTTGAAGATAACAGTATTACATATTATGTACTGTTTTATTATTATCATTATAAGTGAACAACTTCTTGAAGATAACAGTATTACATATTATGTACTGTTTTATTATTATCATTATAAGTGAACAACAACTTCTTGAAGATAACAGTATTACATATTATGTACTGTTTTATTATTATCATTATAAGTGAACAACTTCTTGAAGATAACAGTATTACATATTATGTACTGTTTTATTATTATCATTATAAGTGAACAACTTCTTGAAGATAACAGTATTACATATTATGTACTGTTTTATTATTATCATTATAAGTGAACAACTTCTTGAAGATAACAGTATTACATATTATGTACTGTTTTATTATTATCATTATAAGTGAACAACTTCTTGAAGATAACAGTATTACATATTATGTACTGTTTTATTATTATCATTATAAGTGAACAACTTCTTGAAGATAACAGTATTACATATTATGTACTGTTTTATTATTATCATTATAAGTGAACAACTTCTTGAAGATAACAGTATTACATATTATGTACTGTTTTATTATTATCATTATAAGTGAACAACTTCTTGAAGATAACAGTATTACATATTATGTACTGTTTTATTATTATCATTATAAGTGAACAACTTCTTGAAGATAACAGTATTACATATTATGTACTGTTTTATTATTATCATTATAAGTGAACAACTTCTTGAAGATAACAGTATTACATATTATGTACTGTTTTATTATTATCATTATAAGTGAACAACTTCTTGAAGATAACAGTATTACATATTATGTACTGTTTTATTATTATCATTATAAGTGAACAACTTCTTGAAGATAACAGTATTACATATTATGTACTGTTTTATTATTATCATTATAAGTGAACAACTTCTTGAAGATAACAGTATTACATATTATGTACTGTTTTATTTATTATCATTATAAGTGAACAACTTCTTGAAGATAACAGTATTACATATTATGTACTGTTTTATTATTATCATTATAAGTGAACAACTTCTTGAAGATAACAGTATTACATATTATGTACTGTTTTATTATTATCATTATAAGTGAACAACTTCTTGAAGATAACAGTATTACATATTATGTACTGTTTTATTATTATCATTATAAGTGAACAACTTCTTGAAGATAACAGTATTACATATTATGTACTGTTTTATTTATTATCATTATAAGTGAACAACTTCTTGAAGATAACAGTATTACATATTATGTACTGTTTTATTATTATCATTATAAGTGAACAACTTCTTGAAGATAACAGTATTACATATTATGTACTGTTTTTTTATCATTATTATCATTATAAGTGAACAACTTCTTGAAGATAACAGTATTACATATTATGTACTGTTTTATTTTATTATCATTATAAGTGAACAACAACTTCTTGAAGATAACAGTATTACATATTATGTACTGTTTTATTATTATCATTATAAGTGAACAACTTCTTGAAGATAACAGTATTACATATTATGTACTGTTTTGTTATTATCATTATAAGTGAACAACAACTTCTTGAAGATAACAGTATTACATATTATGTACTGTTTTATTATTATCATTATAAGTGAACAACTTCTTGAAGATAACAGTATTACATATTATGTACTGTTTTTTTTTATTATCATTATAAGTGAACAACTTCTTGAAGATAACAGTATTACATATTATGTACTGTTTTATTATTATCATAAGTGAACAACAACTAAGATAACAGTAACATATTATGTACTGTTTTATTATTATCATTGAAGTGAACAACTAAAGATAACAGTATTACATATTATGTACTGTTTTATTATTATCATTATAAGTAAACAACTTCTTGAAGATAAGAGTATTAAATATTATGTACTGTTTTATTATTATCATTATAAGTGAACAACTTTTTGAAGATAACAGTATTACATATTATGTACTGTTTTATTATTATCATTATAAGTGAACAACTTCTTGAAGATAACAGTATTACATATTATGTACTGTTTTATTATTATCATTATAAGTGAACAACTTCTTGAAGATAACAGTATTACATATTATGTACTGTTTTTGATTATTATCATTATAAGTGAACAACTTCTTGAAGATAACAGTATTACATATTATGTACTGTTTTATTATTATCATTATAAGTGAACAACTTCTTGAATAACAGTATTACATATTATGTACTGTTTTATTATTATATTACAGAAGATAACAGTTACATATTATGTACTGTTTTATTATTATCATTATAAGTGAACAACTTCTTGAAGATAACAGTATTATTATTATGTACATATTATAAGTAACAACTTCTTGAAGATAACAGTTTACATTACTTTTTATTTTTATCATTATAAGTGAACAACTTCTTGAAGATAACAGTATTACATATTATGTACTGTTTTATTATTATCATTATAAGTGAACAACTTCTTGAAGATAACAGTATTACATATTATGTACTGTTTTATTATTATCATTATAAGTGAACAACTTCTTGAAGATAACAGTATTACATATTATGTACTGTTTTATTATTATCATTATAAGTGAACAACTTCTTGAAGATAACAGTATTACATATTATGTACTGTTTTATTATTATCATTATAAGTGAACAACTTCTTGAAGATAACAGTATTACATATTATGTACTGTTTTATTATTATCATTATAAGTGAACAACTTCTTGAAGATAACAGTATTACATATTATGTACTGTTTTATTATTATCATTATAAGTGAACAACTTCTTGAAGATAACAGTATTACATATTATGTACTGTTTTACATTTATTATCATTATAAGTGAACAACTTCTTGAAGATAACAGTATTACATATTATGTACTGTTTTATTATTATCATTATAAGTGAACAACAACTTCTTGAAGATAACAGTATTACATATTATGTACTGTTTTATTATTATCATTATAAGTGAACAACTTCTTGAAGATAACAGTATTACATATTATGTACTGTTTTATTATTATCATTATAAGTGAACAACTTCTTGAAGATAACAGTATTACATATTATGTACTGTTTTATTATTATCATTATAAGTGAACAACTTCTTGAAGATAACAGTATTACATATTATGTACTGTTTTATTATTATCATTATAAGTGAACAACTTCTTGAAGATAACAGTATTACATATTATGTACTGTTTTATTATTATCATTATAAGTGAACAACTTCTTGAAGATAACAGTATTACATATTATGTACTGTTTTTCTTGATTATTATCATTATAAGTGAACAACTTCTTGAAGATAACAGTATTACATATTATGTACTGTTTTATTATATTATAAGTAACAACTTCTTGAAGATAACAGTATTATTATGTATATTACATATTTGTACTGTTTATTGTTATCAAAGTGAACAACTTCTTGAAGATAACAGTATTACATATTATGTACTGTTTTATTATTATCATTATAAGTGAACAACTTCTTGAAGATAACAGTATTACATATTATGTACTGTTTTATTATTATCATTATAAGTGAACAACTTCTTGAAGATAACAGTATTACATATTATGTACTGTTTTATTTTATCATTATAAGTGAACAACTTCTTTGAAGATAACAGTATTACATATTATGTACTGTTTTATTATTATCATTATAAGTGAACAACTTCTTGAAGATAACAGTATTACATATTATGTACTGTTTTATTATTATCATTATAAGTGAACAACTTCTTGAAGATAACAGTATTACATATTATGTACTGTTTTATTATTATCATTATAAGTGAACAACTTCTTGAAGATAACAGTATTACATATTATGTACTGTTTTATTATTATCATTATAAGTGAACAACAACTTATAAGTGAACTTTGAAGATAACAGTATTACATATTATGTACTGTTTTATTATTATCATTATAAGTGAACAACTTCTTGAAGATAACAGTATTACATATTATGTACTGTTTTATTATTATCATTATAAGTGAACAACTTCTTGAAGATAACAGTATTACATATTATGTACTGTTTTATTATTATCATTATAAGTGAACAACTTCTTGAAGATAACAGTATTACATATTATGTACTGTTTTATTATTATCATTATAAGTGAACAACTTCTTGAAGATAACAGTATTACATATTATGTACTGTTTTATTATTATCATTATAAGTGAACAACTTCTTGAAGATAACAGTATTACATATTATGTACTGTTTTATTATTATCATTATAAGTGAACAACTTCTTGAAGATAACAGTATTACATATTATGTACTGTTTTATTATTATCATTATAAGTGAACAACTTCTTGAAGATAACAGTATTACATATTATGTACTGTTTTATTATTATCATTATAAGTGAACAACTTCTTGAAGATAACAGTATTACATATTATGTACTGTTTTATTATTATCATTATAAGTGAACAACTTCTTGAAGATAACAGTATTACATATTATGTACTGTTTTATTTTTATCATTATAAGTGAAGATAACAGTATTACATATTATGTACTGTTTTATTATTATCATTATAAGTGAACAACTTCTTGAAGATAACAGTATTACATATTATGTACTGTTTTATTATTATCATTATAAGTGAACAACTTCTTGAAGATAACAGTATTACATATTATGTACTGTTTTATTATTATCATTATAAGTGAACAACTTCTTGAAGATAACAGTATTACATATTATGTACTGTTTTATTATTATCATTATAAGTGAACAACTTCTTGAAGATAACAGTATTACATATTATGTACTGTTTTATTATTATCATTATAAGTGAACAACTTCTTGAAGATAACAGTATTACATATTATGTACTGTTTTATTATTATCATTATAAGTGAACAACTTCTTGAAGATAACAGTATTACATATTATGTACTGTTTTATTATTTATCATTATAAGTGAACAACTTCTTGAAGATAACAGTATTACATATTATGTACTGTTTTATTATTATCATTATAAGTGAACAACTTCTTGAAGATAACAGTATTACATATTATGTACTGTTTTATTATTATCATTATAAGTGAACAACTTCTTGAAGATAACAGTATTACATATTATGTACTGTTTTATTATTATCATTATAAGTGAACAACTTCTTGAAGATAACAGTATTACATATTATGTACTGTTTTTGAAGATTATTATCATTATAAGTGAACAACTTCTTGAAGATAACAGTATTACATATTATGTACTGTTTTATTATTATCATTATAAGTGAACAACTTCTTGAAGATAACAGTATTACATATTATGTACTGTTTTATTATTATCATTATAAGTGAACAACTTCTTGAAGATAACAGTATTACATATTATGTACTGTTTTATTATTATCATTATAAGTGAACAACTTTTTGAAGATAACAGTATTACATATTATGTACTGTTTTATTATTATCATTATAAGTGAACAACTTCTTGAAGATAACAGTATTACATATTATGTACTGTTTTATTGTTATGATTATAAGTGAACAACTTCTTGAAGATAACAGTATTACATATTATGTACTGTTTTATTTATTATCATTATAAGTGAACAACAACTTCTTGAAGATAACAGTATTACATATTATGTACTGTTTTATTATTATCTTTATAAGTGAACAACTTCTTGAAGATAACAGTATTACATATTATGTACTGTTTTTTTATTATGATTATAAGTGAACAACTTCTTGAAGATAACAGTATTACATATTATGTACTGTTTTATTTTATCATTATAAGTGAACAACTTCTTGAAGATAACAGTATTACATATTATGTACTGTTTTATTATTATCATTATAAGTGAACAACTTCTTGAAGATAACAGTATTACATATTATGTACTGTTTTATTATTATCATTATAAGTGAACAACTTCTTGAAGATAACAGTATTACATATTATGTACTGTTTTATTATTATCATTATAAGTGAACAACTTCTTGAAGATAACAGTATTACATATTATGTACTGTTTTATTATTATCATTATAAGTGAACAACTTCTTGAAGATAACAGTATTACATATTATGTACTGTTTTATTATTATCATTATAAGTGAAGTAACATATTATGTACTGTTTTATTATTATCATTATAAGTGAACTTGAAGATAACAGTATTACATATTATGTACTGTTTTATTATTATCATTATAAGTGAACAACTTCTTGAAGATAACAGTATTACATATTCTGTACTGTTTTTGTTATTATTGGAAGTGAACAACTACTTATTGAAGATAACAGTATTACATATTATGTACTGTTTTATTATTATCATTAGAAGTGAACAACATCTTGAAGATAACAGTTCTACATATTATGTTCTGTTTTATTATTATCATTATAAGTGAACAATAACTTCTTGAAGTTAACAGTATTACATATTATGTACTGTTTTTTTATCATTATAAGTGAACAACTTTTGAAGATAACGGTATTACATATTATGTACTGTTTTCTTTTTATCATTATAAGTGAACAACTTCTTGAAGATAACAGTATTACATATTATGTACTGTTTTATTATTATCATTATAAGTGAACAACTTCTTGAAGATAACAGTATTACATATTATGTACTGTTTTATTATTATCATTATAAGTGAACAACTTCTTGAAGATAACAGTATTACATATTATGTAATTGTTTTATTATTATCATTATAAGTGAACAACTTCTTGAAGATAACAGTATTACATATTATGTACTGTTTTATTATTATCATTATAAGTGAACAACAACTTCTTGAAGATAACAGTATTACATATTATGTACTGTTTTATTATTATCATTATAAGTGAACAACTTCTTGAAGATAACAGTATTACATATTATGTACTGTTTTTGTTATCATTATTATCATTATAAGTGAACAACAACTTCTTGAAGATAACAGTATTACATATTATGTACTGTTTTATTATTATCATTATAAGTGAACAACTTCTTGAAGATAACAGTATTACATATTATGTACTGTTTTATTATTATCATTATAAGTGAACAACTTCTTGAAGATAACAGTATTACATATTATGTACTGTTTTATTATTATCATTATAAGTGAACAACAACTTCTTGAAGATAACAGTATTACATATTATGTACTGTTTTATTATTATCATTATAAGTGAACAACTTTTGAAGATAACAGTATTACATATTATGTACTGTTTTATTATTATCATTATAAGTGAACAACTTTTTGAAGATAACAGTATTACATATTATGTACTGTTTTATTATTATCATTATAAGTGAACAACAACTTTTGAAGATAATAGAATTACATATTATGTAATGTTTTATTATTATCATTATAAGTGAACAACTTCTTGAAGATAACAGTATTACATATTCTGTACTGTTTTTGTTATCATTGGAAGTGAACAACAACTTATTGAAGATAACAGTATTACATATTATGTACTGTTTTATTATTATCATTAGAAGTGAACAACATCTTGAAGATAACAGTTCTACATATTATGTTCTGTTTTATTATTATCATAAAAGTGAACAATAACTTCTTGAAGTTAACAGTATTACATATTATGTAATGTTTTTTTATCATTATAATTTTGAACAACTTCTTGAAGATAACAGTATGACATATTATGTACTGTTTTCTTTTTATCATTATAAGTGAACAACTTTTTGAAGATAACGGTATTACATATTATGTACTGTTTTCTCTTTGTCATTAAAGTGAACAACTTCTTGAAGATAACAGTATTACATATTATGTAAATTGTTTTATTGTTATGATTATAAGTGAACAACAACTTCTTGAAGATAA
>NC_134836.1:62455027-62541842 GCF_004210375.1 Tachypleus tridentatus | reverse complement strand
AGTAGTTACGTCACCTTCACACCAAGAAGTGATGACAATGGGAAGAACCTCACTTGTAGGGTAAAAAACCCTCGTTCTTCTGAAATAGCTTTGGAAGATAATCGGAAGCTAAATGTACTATGTAAGAATATATCTATCTATCTATCTATATATATATACACATATATATGTGTCTTTCCTTTAGCATCAGAAGGGAAAATATACTTTATATTTTTATATTTCTTCAGTCATCAGAAGGGACAATACACTTTGTATTATTACATTTCTTCAGTCATCAGAAGGGTCACTATACTTTATATTGCTATATTTCTTCTAGCATCAGAAGGGACACTATACTTTATATTGCTATATTTCTTCTGGCATCAGAAGGGAAAATATACTTTATATTCTTATATTTCTTCAGGCATCAGAAGGGACAATATACTTTGTATTATTACATTTCTTCAGGCATCAGAAGGGACACTACACTTTATATTGCTATATTTTTTCTAGCATCAGAAGGGTCACTATACTTTATACTTTATATTGCTATATTTCTTCTAGCATCAGAAGGGACACTATACTTTATATTGCTATATTTCTTCTGGCATCAGAAGGGACAGTATACTTTATATTGCTATATTTCTTCTGGCATCAGAAGGGACAGTATACTTTATATTGCTATATTTCTTCTGGCATCAGAAGGGACACTATACTTTGTATTGTTATATTTCTTCTTGCATCAGAAGGGACACTATACTTTATATTGTTATATTTCTTCTGGCATTAAAAGGGACACTATACTTTATATTGCTATATTTCTTCTGGCATCAGAAGGGACACTATACTTTATATTCTTATATTTCTTCAGGCATCAGAAGGGACAATATACTTTGTATTATTACATTTCTTCAGGCATCAGAAGGGACACTACACTTTATATTGCTATATTTTTTCTAGCATCAGAAGGGTCACTATACTTTATATTGCTATATTTCCTCTGGCATCAGAAGGGACAGTATACTTTATATTGCTATATTTCTTCTGGCATCAGAAGGGACAGTATACTTTATATTACTATATTTCTTCTGGCATCAGAAGGGACACTATACTTTGTATTGTTATATTTCTTCTTGCATCAGAAGGGACACTATACTGTATATTGTTATATTTCTTCTGGCATTAAAAGGGACACTATACTTTATGTTGCTATATTTCTTCTGGCATCAGAAGGGACACTATACTTTATATTGCTATATTTCTTCTGGCATCAGAATGGACACTATACTTTATATTGCTATATTTCTTCTGGCATCAGAAGGGACACTATACTTTGCAGTGTTATGTTTATTCTGTCATCAGAAGGGACACTGCTTTTGCAGTGTTATATTTCTTCAGGCAAAAAACAGGGACACTATACTTTATATTGCTATATTTCTTCTGGCATCAGAAGGGACACTATACTTTGCAGTGTTATATTTTTTCTGGCATCAGAATGGACACTATACTTTATATTGCTATATTTCTTCTGGCATCAGAAGGGACACTATACTTTGCAGTGTTATATTTATTCTGTCATCAGAAGGGACACTGCTTTGCAGTGTTATATTTCTTCTGGCAAAAGCAGGGACACTATACTTTATATTGCTATATTTCTTCTGGCATCAGAAGGGACACTATACTTTGCAGTGTTATATTTTTTCTGGCATCAGAATGGACACTATACTTTATATTGCTATATTTCTTCTGGCATCAGAAAGGACACTATGCTTTGCAGTGTTATATTTTTTCTGGCATCAGAATGGACACTATACTTTATATTGCTATATTTCTTCTGGCATCAGAAGGGACACTATACTTTGCAGTGTTATATTTCTTCTGGCATCAGAAGGGACACTATACTTTATATTGCTATATTTCTTCTGGCATCAGAAGGGGCACTATACTTTATATTGCTATATTTCTTCTGGCATCAGAAGGGACACTATACTTTGCAGTGTTATATTTCTTCTGGCATCAGAATGGACACTATACTTTGCAGTGTTATATTTCTTAAAGGCAAAAGCAGGGACACTATACTTTTCATTCTCATATTTCATCTTCTTTTCTATTTTGGTATTTATAGCAAAGATGCCATTTTTTTTAATTAATGACCATGAAAGAAGGGAACAGTTAACATCGTCCTGTCTCCATCATCAACTCAAAAGGATTAACCGATACTATTTTAATATGCTCGCAACATAAAGTATGCCAAATAATTAATAGAATCATGCGGCTTCGAGCCCAAGCTCACTAGCTCTGAAATCCAAAGAACCGACCATAAAACGTGTCTAAATTATTTTAATTAACTTAGATAAAAGAAACTACAGAGACTGTTAATCAAACTACTAATATATCTAACCAAAAGTAGCTAATAACGAAAAATTGGCTTACTCTTCAAATCATACCAGTTTCATATTCTCAACATAAATCGATGCTATCATGGAATTCTAAGCAAATAAGTCAAAAAACAAAATTTTTCTTAAACCACACTCTGTTGTCAAGGGTAAAGTTTTATCTTTATCGCTTTTAGTGAATTTTTCAGGTTTATCCTGATAAACATAATATTTCTATTCTGTCAGACAAGAACCAATTGCTTGATTTAAACTAATCTTGTGTAGTAAATTCTGCTGTTTCTGATAAAAAACAAACTGAAATTATGATGGTTTTTAATTTAATATTTTCATTAACGATTCTGTTATTTTAATTTAAGTTTTATTAACGACTCTGTTATTTTAATTTAATAGTTTCATTAACGATTTGGTCAGGTGGTTAAGGTACTTCCACGGTCGCTTCGAAACTTCCATCACACCAAACATAATCACTCTTTTAGCCGCGTGGTCGTTATAATGTTACGATCGATTCCATTATTCGTTGGTACAAGAGTAGCTCAAGAGTTGGCGGTGGGTGGTGATGACTAGCTGCGTTCTCTTTAGTGTTACACTGCTAAATTAGGGACGGCTAGCGCAGATAGCCCTTGTGTAGCTTTGCGCGAAATTCAAAATAAACCGTTAACGATTATATTATTTTAATTTAATAGTTTTATTATCGATTTTGTTATTTTATTTCAATAGTTTCACTAACGATCATATTTTAATTCAGTAGTTTCATTATCGATTCTGTTATTTTATTTCAAAAGTTTCCTTAACGATTCTGTTACTTTATTTCAATACTTTCATTAACGATTCTGATATTTTATTTCAATATTTTCATTACCGATTATATTATTTTAATTCAATACTTGCATTAGAAATTTTGTTATTTTAATTCAATAGTTTATCTAGCGTATCTACACTATTGAAATATCATTACAATAAATAAGTTTATTTTTCATGGTCAGCTGGCCTTAATCCGAGTTGATCTGGGGAACATGATAATATACACCACAGCCATTATCCACTCCTAACGTTTTGTCAGCAACAGCAGATCTCATTCCAGCCTCTCGTGGATCGATTTCAGGGTGTAAAGGCAAACGTTGTCTGGTTAAACATTAGGTGGCGCTGTAATAAAATAATTAGTTAATTAGTTATCACCATTAGATTCCATCTAGGAACATAGGGCCGCAATCGCTTGCGGATTCTTTAACAAAATATGTAAGTGAATAGTTTGTTAGCCCACTGCACCAAGCCGTCCCTAATTTAGCAGTGTAAGACTAGAGGGAAGGCAGCTAGTCATCACCACCCACCGCCAACTCTTGGGCTACTCTTTTACCAACGAATAGTGGGATTGACCGCACTTTATAACGTCCCTACGGCTGAAAGGGCGAGCATGTTTGGCGCGACGCGGGCGCGAACCCGCGACTCTTGGATTACAAGTCGCACGCCTTACGCGCTAGGCCATGCCAGGCCTAATAAAATAATTAGGTAGTGTAAATTAGAAGTGCTAATAGGCCCGGCATGGCCTAGCGCGTTAAGGCGTGCGCTTCGTAATCTGAGGGTCGCGGGTTCGCGCCCGAGTCGCGCCAAACATGTTCGCCCTCCGAGCCGTGGGGGCGTTATAATGTAACGGTCAATCCCACTATTCGTTGGTAAAAGAGTAACCCAAGAGTTGGCGGTGGTGGATGACTAGCTGCTTCCCCTAGTCTTACACTGCTAAATTAGGGACGGCTAGCACAGGAAGACCTCGAGTAGCTTTGTGCGAAATTCCAAAACAAACAAACAAACAAGAAGTGCTAATATATTAACATTTGTTGTGATTCTGATTATGCGTACAGCTTACTTGGACTAGTAGTTACTCATAATTCATAAACATGAGTCTGTGTTTTGTTTTTATGCCTCTGCAGATAAGCCTAAATTGACCCTTACATTACGTAATAGTAACGGAAATCATAGAATCAAAGAAGGAACATGTGTTTATCTCGACTGTAGAGTAATCGCGAACCCACAAATTCGAGATTTGCAGTGGAAAGTCGATGGCAGAATAGTAACTTCAAATCAACTTACTGGTATCGAGATCCGGGAACAGTCCCTCAAGTTAAAAAACGTAACACGGGGACTAGAAGGGAGATATCACTGTACAGCTCAAAATATTGTTGGAATAAGTCGAAGCAACAACATCAGTTTGGTGATACTGCGTAAGTAAATTTTATTGTCTCTTTTCATTGAAACGTATATTACTGCTAATGAACCAAGGTTAAATAAAACAATATTTCATTAGCCGAACAAGTGGTGTGGCTATTTCAACAATATGTGTAGTAAAATTGAATCGTTGGATTAAGTGTATAAGCTATTAGCTTAAAACTTACCATGGTCTTTGTTTCAGCTTTTAGATTAATGAAATATAATACCATAACTGGATGTTATAATGTTCATTAAAATATCCATGAATAACTTGTGTATCAGCTCTATTGGCCCCAGTGTGTGCCTTACGTTCAAAATTAATTACGAAGTAGGAAACAGCTTTTGTAATACGATTCCGTTAACTTTCTGTTTAAAAAGCAAAACGTAATCAACATTATCATATCTTCTTCCTCATTCCTGCTTGGTAAAATAAACATAGTCACTCAAGTAGAGTTTTGATGATCCATTAGCGAGTAAAACCGAAATAATATCTCATTTAATCGTGTTTTTGGTATTTAACACGTCTTCTTGTGTCTCTTCTGGTGAGAAGGCGCTAGTTTTTAGATTTAAGTGATTAGCAAGACATGATAACGAAGTTTATATAAGTAGAACTGTTAACAATGGTTACCAAGAGACGATAACGAAGTTTATATAAGTAGAACTGTTAACAATGGTTACCAAGAGATGGTAACGAAGTTTATATAAGTAGAACTATTAACAATGGTTACCAAGAGACGATAACGAAGTTTATATAAGTAGAACTGTTAACAATGGTTACCAAGAGATGATAACTATTAACAATGAAGTTTATATAAGTAGAACTATTAACAATGGTTACCAAGAGATGATAACGAAGTTTATATAAGTAGAACTATTAACAATGGTTACCAAGAGACGATAACGAAGTTTATATAAGTAGAACTGTTAACAATGGTTACCAAGAGATGATAACGAAGTTTATATAAGTAGAACTATTAACAATGGTTACCAAGAGATGATAACGAAGTTTATATAAGTAGAACTGTTAACAATGGTTACCAAGAGATGGTAACGAAGTTTATATAAGTAGAACTGTTAACAATGGTTACCAAGAGATGATAACGAAGTTTATATAAGTAGAACTGTTAACAATGGTTACCAAGAGATGATAACAAAGTTTATATAAGTAGAACTGTTAACAATGGTTACCAAGAGATGATAACGAAGTTTATATAAGTAGAACTGTTAACAATGGTTACCAAGAGATGATAACGAAGTTTATATAAGTAGAACTGTTAACAATGGTTACCAAGAGATGATAACGAAGTTTATATAAGTAGAACTGTTAACAATGGTTACCAAGAGATGATAACGAAGTTTATATAAGTAGAACTGTTAACAATGGTTACCAAGAGATGATAACTATTAAGTTTATATAAGTAGAACTGTTAACAATGGTTACCAAGAGATGATAACGAAGTTTATATAAGTAGAACTGTTAACAATGGTTACCAAGAGATGATAACGAAGTTTATATAAGTAGAACTGTTAACAATGGTTACCAAGAGATGATAACGAAGTTTATATAAGTAGAACTGTTAACAATGGTTACCAAGAGATGATAACGAAGTTTATATAAGTAGAACTGTTAACAATGGTTACCAAGAGATGATAACGAAGTTTATATAAGTAGAACTGTTAACAATGGTTACCAAGAGATGATAACGAAGTTTATATAAGTAGAACTATTAACAATGGTTACCAAGAGATGATAACGAAGTTTATATAAGTAGAACTGTTAACAATGGTTACCAAGAGATGATAACGAAGTTTATATAAGTAGAACTGTTAACAATGGTTACCAAGAGATGATAACGAAGTTTATATAAGTAGAACTATTAACAATGGTTACCAAGAGATGATAACGAAGTTTATATAAGTAGAACTGTTAACAATGGTTACCAAGAGATGATAACGAAGTTTATATAAGTAGAACTGTTAACAATGGTTACCAAGAGATGATAACGAAGTTTATATAAGTAGAACTGTTAACAATGGTTACCAAGAGATGATAACGAAGTTTATATAAGTAGAACTGTTAACAATGGTTACCAAGAGATGATAACGAAGTTTATATAAGTAGAACTGTTAACAATGGTTACCAAGAGATGATAACGAAGTTTATATAAGTAGAACTGTTAACAATGGTTACCAAGAGATGATAACGAAGTTTATATAAGTAGAACTGTTAACAATGGTTACCAAGAGATGATAACGAAGTTTATATAAGTAGAACTGTTAACAATGGTTACCAAGAGATGATAACGAAGTTTATATAAGTAGAACTGTTAACAATGGTTACCAAGAGATGATAACGAAGTTTATATAAGTAGAACTATTAACAATGGTTACCAAGAGATGATAACGAAGTTTATATAAGTAGAACTGTTAACAATGGTTACCAAGAGATGATAACGAAGTTTATATAAGTAGAACTGTTAACAATGGTTACCAAGAGATGATAACGAAGTTTATATAAGTAGAACTATTAACAATGGTTACCAAGAGATGATAACGAAGTTTATATAAGTAGAACTGTTAACAATGGTTACCAAGAGATGATAACGAAGTTTATATAAGTAGAACTATTAACAATGGTTACCAAGAGATGATAACGAAGTTTATATAAGTAGAACTATTAACAATGGTTACCAAGAGATGATAACGAAGTTTATATAAGTAGAACTGTTAACAATGGTTACCAAGAGATGATAACGAAGTTTATATAAGTAGAACTATTAACAATGGTTACCAAGAGATGATAACGAAGTTTATATAAGTAGAACTGTTAACAATGGTTACCAAGAGATGATAACGAAGTTTATATAAGTAGAACTGTTAACAATGGTTACCAAGAGATGATAACGAAGTTTATATAAGTAGAACTATTAACAATGGTTACCAAGAGATGATAACGAAGTTTATATAAGTAGAACTGTTAACAATGGTTACCAAGAGATGATAACGAAGTTTATATAAGTAGAACTGTTAACAATGGTTACCAAGAGATGATAACGAAGTTTATATAAGTAGAACTGTTAACAATGGTTACCAAGAGATGATAACGAAGTTTATATAAGTAGAACTGTTAACAATGGTTACCAAGAGATGATAACGAAGTTTATATAAGTAGAACTATTAACAATGGTTACCAAGAGATGATAACGAAGTTTATATAAGTAGAACTGTTAACAATGGTTACCAAGAGATGATAACGAAGTTTATATAAGTAGAACTGTTAACAATGGTTACCAAGAGATGATAACGAAGTTTATATAAGTAGAACTGTTAACAATGGTTACCAAGAGATGATAACGAAGTTTATATAAGTAGAACTGTTAACAATGGTTACCAAGAGATGATAACGAAGTTTATATAAGTAGAACTGTTAACAATGGTTACCAAGAGATGGTAACGAAGTTTATATAAGTAGAACTATTAACAATGGTTACCAAGAGATGATAACGAAGTTTATATAAGTAGAACTGTTAACAATGGTTACCAAGAGATGATAACGAAGTTTATATAAGTAGAACTGTTAACAATGGTTACCAAGAGATGATAACGAAGTTTATATAAGTAGAACTGTTAACAATGGTTACCAAGAGATGATAACGAAGTTTATATAAGTAGAACTGTTAACAATGGTTACCAAGAGATGGTAACGAAGTTTATATAAGTAGAACTGTTAACAATGGTTACCAAGAGATGATAACGAAGTTTATATAAGTAGAACTATTAACAATGGTTACCAAGAGATGATAACGAAGTTTATATAAGTAGAACTGTTAACAATGGTTACCAAGAGATGATAACGAAGTTTATATAAGTAGAACTGGTTAACAATGGTTACCAAGAGATGATAACGAAGTTTATATAAGTAGAACTGTTAACAATGGTTACCAAGAGATGATAACGAAGTTTATATAAGTAGAACTGTTAACAATGGTTACCAAGAGATGATAACGAAGTTTATATAAGTAGAACTATTAACAATGGTTACCAAGAGATGATAACGAAGTTTATATAAGTAGAACTGTTAACAATGGTTACCAAGAGATGATAACGAAGTTTATATAAGTAGAACTATTAACAATGGTTACCAAGAGATGATAACGAAGTTTATATAAGTAGAACTGTTAACAATGGTTACCAAGAGATGGTAACGAAGTTTATATAAGTAGAACTATTAACAATGGTTACCAAGAGATGATAACGAAGTTTATATAAGTAGAACTGTTAACAATGGTTACCAAGAGATGATAACGAAGTTTATATAAGTAGAACTGTTAACAATGGTTACCAAGAGATGATAACGAAGTTTATATAAGTAGAACTATTAACAATGGTTACCAAGAGATGATAACGAAGTTTATATAAGTAGAACTGTTAACAATGGTTACCAAGAGATGATAACGAAGTTTATATAAGTAGAACTGTTAACAATGGTTACCAAGAGATGATAACGAAGTTTATATAAGTAGAACTGTTAACAATGGTTACCAAGAGATGATAACGAAGTTTATATAAGTAGAACTGTTAACAATGGTTACCAAGAGATGATAACGAAGTTTATATAAGTAGAACTGTTAACAATGGTTACCAAGAGATGATAACGAAGTTTATATAAGTAGAACTATTAACAATGGTTACCAAGAGATGATAACGAAGTTTATATAAGTAGAACTATTAACAATGGTTACCAAGAGATGGTAACGAAGTTTATATAAGTAAAACTATTAACAGTGGTTACCAAGAGATGATAACGAAGTTTATATAAGTAGAACTATTAACAATGGTTACCAAGAGATGATAACGAAGTTTATATAAGTAGAACTATTAACAATGGTTACCAAGAGATGATAACGAAGTTTATATAAGTAGAACTATTAACAATGGTTACCAAGAGATGATAACGAAGTTTATATAAGTAGAACTGTTAACAATGGTTACCAAGAGATGATAACGAAGTTTATATAAGTAGAACTGTTAACAATGGTTACCAAGAGATGATAACGAAGTTTATATAAGTAGAACTATTAACAATGGTTAGCAAGAGATGATAACGAAGTTTATATAAGTAGAACTATTAACAATGGTTACCAAGAGATGGTAACGAAGTTTATATAAGTAGAACTATTAACAATGGTTACCAAGAGATGGTAACGAAGTTTATATAAGTAAAACTATTAACAGTGGTTACCAAGAGATGATAACGAAGTTTATATAAGTAGAATTATTAACAGTGGTTACCAAGAGATGATAACGAAGTTTATATAAGTAGAATTATTAACAATGGTTACCAAGAGATGATAACGAAGTTTATATAAGTAGAATTATTAACAATGGTTACCAAGAGATGATAACGAAGTTTATATAAGTAGAACTATTAACAATGGTTACCAAGAGATGGAACGAAGTTTATATAAGTAGAACTGTTAACAATGGTTACCAAGAGATGATAACGAAGTTTATATATAGAACTGTTAACAATGGTTACCAAGAGATGATGAACGAAGTTTATATAAGTAGAATTATTAACAATGGTTAGCAAGAGATGATAACGAAGCTTATGCAAGTAGAACTGTTAACAATGACTAGCAAGAGATTGGTGACGAAGTTTATATAAGTAGAACTAACAACAATGGTTACCAAGAGATGGTAACGAAGTTTATATAAGTAAAACTATTAACAATGGTTACCAAGAGATGATGACGAAGTTTATGTAAATAGAACTGTTAACAATGGTTAGCAAGAGATGATAACGAAGTTTATATAGAAATGTTAATAATGACGAACAACAGATGATAACGAAGTTTAAATAGAACTAACGAAGTTTAAATAGAAATGTTAACAATGACGAACAACAGATGATAACGAAGTTTAAATAGAAATGTTAATAATGACGAACAACAGATGATAACGAAGTTTAAATAGAATTGTTAATAATGACGAACAACAGATGATAACGAAGTTTAAATAGAACTGTTAACAATGACGAACAACAGATGATGACGAAGTTTATATAGAACTGTTAACAATGACGAACAACAGAGTTATGACGATGCTTAAAATAGAAGTGTTAACAATGACGAACAACAGATGATAACGAAGTTTATTTAGAACTAACGAAAATGAAATACGAAGTTTAACAATGACGAACGGTCAGATGATAACGAAGTTTAAAGAACTAACGAGAAATGTTAATAATGACGAACAACAGATGATAACGAAGTTTAAATAGAATTGTTAATAATGACGAACAACAGATGATAACAAAGTTTAAATAAATAGAACTGTTAACAATGACGAACAACAGATGAACAACAGACGAAGTTTATATAGAACTGTTAACAATGACGAACAACAGATGATGACGAAGTTTAAATAGAAATGTTAACAATGACTTGCAAGACATCATAACGCAGATTGTTTAAGTTTTACTCTGCGTAGATCAGTTCTTATCTTAGTCTTGTTTCAATGTATTAATCAATATTTTATTCATATTGAAGTTGAAGTTTCAAACGATCTTATTAATTGTTATATGTTAAAATATATTTGAAAACAGTTTCATTTGTTATAGTATTAATAAATGGGGTATTTACTCTCTTGCACTTTTATTGAAACTACAGCCAGCCCCGAGCCTGTTCAGAACTGCAGTGTGGAAAATCTCACACTAAAGTCAATGAAAGTTGTTTGTTCACCAGGATCGAGGTATGAAGAAACTAAATACCACCTGGTAGCATACACCACAAACGGCCAACAGTTGCTGGTAAATTCTACAAGTTTTGATTGTCCTGTTTTCATCATAGACCACCTTCCTGCCGATACTCTCTTGGTGATATCCATCCACTCGTCAAATTCCCAAGGAAATAGCGCTGCTGTTGTGTTGGAGGCTAGGACTCTTTCTTCAGTGGAGGAAGACACCCGTGAGACTACGTTATTAAGTGTTCCCTTAAAGATAACACGTCACTCAGGAATACTTGTTCTGACATGAAGCACATTAATTATTAATTAATATCAACATGGTGGTTAACAAATTATCAGTAAAGAGTTAACCTTTAATCTAATTTCTCTGCACTATTTTTTAATCGTTTACCGTCATAAAAACTTCAATGGAGTACATCACACGAGATCTACACTAACGTATTTATACAACTATGTATGAATATTTCATAATAAATGTTGAGAGTGCGGTACCTTTGGACAAAGTTTAGTCGAATATATGGAGAAAATACTATAACTGAAATAATCAACCATTAGGTTCTGCTTTAATATTAGTGATAATAACAGTTGAAAATAAAGTTAGATATTAAACTGTTTTTAAGAGACAAAACAATCAACTTCTGATTCTAGGAATTCTTTGATGTTAAAGTACACCTTTGAGTTACATATATTAATATGTCGACTTCTATTATGTTTCTGTATTATAAATAATTGTGTCTTAACGTTATATATCTATGGATATTACTGTGTTCTAAACGTTGATATGAAAAGTGTTATTCAAAATAGTGTGTTTTGTTTATTGTCCCTTTAGTACGAATTTCCTTAAAATGGGGGAGACAGAACGAAGTGACTTAATATATTAACTGGATTTAACTACATAGAACCCAGAGAATAAGTAACGTATTGGAACCGGTAAGGTAAACGCTTCGCATCGATAGGTTTAAATTCGTCCATGAACCTCTCCTGAACCTACAAATACAAGTTTGAATAGTATTAACCGACTATACCAACGAATATTATTAAACCAAAGTAATCTCAAATCTTTACGAAGTTTTAACTTTCCATGTAAATATTAAAATTAGGACTTATCATGGCATTCTTTAAAAACCGAATTCTAGTCACTCTACACAGCAGTTCACTAAATTTAATACGTTATATCTGCGTTTAATATAGTCCGTTTTAGTCATCAACAGTCGGATATAATTCAACGCTTTCGTTTCGTTTTTTTTTTACATAAAGGGCTGAAAAAGTATGCAGACGAATATGAATTGGTATTCGCACAAGTATTTTCATATGGTGTATAAATACGACAGTATGTTTTAAAAGTTAGATTATATTTAAAACAAAAATTTACATTTCAAACACGATTTGAATCCCATTGGACTGTTTGTTTTTAGCTTAGCACAAAGCTACACAGTAGCTCTGATCATCGCGGGTATCGAAACCCGATTTTTAGTGTTTTAAGTCTTGAGACATACCGAAGAACCACCGTGTGGAATGTATTCCTTTAAGATGCAGTGTTTTCCAGTGGAAGGCATCCCATTATAAGTGTGTTTTTCAATGGGGGGCATCCCATCAGAGATGTAGTGTTTTTCAGTGGGGACATCCCATCATAGATGTAGTGTTTTTCAGTGGGGACATCCCATCATAGATGTAGTGTTTTTTTAGTGGGGGTATCCCATTATAGATGTAGTGTTTTTTTAGTGGGGGTATCCCATCATAGATATAGTGTTTTTTGGTGAAGGGCATATCATTATATATGTAGTGTTTTTCAGTGGGAAGCATCCCATCAGAGATTAAATGTTTTTCAGTGGGGGCATTCCATCATAGATGTAGTGTTTTTTTAGTGGGGGTATCCCATCATAGATATAGTGTTTTTTGGTGAAGGGCATATCATTATATATGTAGTGTTTTTCAGTGAGAAACATCCAATTATAGATGTAGTGTTTTTCAGTGGAGAACATTCTATTGTAGTTATAGTGTTTTTATTAATCTGTTGTTTTTAATGACATAGAGTACATGTTAATTGTTTTATTTGGTGAAGGTTGATAAACATCTTAGTTTTGCATGGCCTAATGGTTAGTTCATTCAGTCTTAGTCACATGTTCAAAGCCCATTCCTGAGTATAATCGTCGTTTTAGCTGCGGTTGAGTTTTAATGTGACGGTAAATCCCACTATTCGTTTATAAACAGTAGCCCAAGAGTTGGCTGTGGGTGTTGTTTATTAGTTGCCTTACCTCTAGTCAATCGCCTCAAATTCAGGGACAGATGGGGTAGGTGGGTCTCGAGTACCTTTGTGCAAAATTCAAAAACAAACAAATAAACAGTATGTGTTCTTAGTTTTAATATCTTTGTTATCTGACCAGAGTGAGTTTCACTGAAGTCACGGTCGATTCTTTTCTATGTTTAAAATGAGGAATAAACAATTGTGATTGGACAAAGAAATTTTAATGACACATCAAGCATGACGTAATTGTTTATGTTTATTGTAAATGAAACCAATAGATGCTTGCAACATTCACTGTATATTTTCATTTATACAGGGATTCATCGGTGGGTTTTACCATCAGCTCCCTATTGGTCACATTGTTCGGGATTATTCTAACACTTTTCACCTCTGTCGTGATTGTTCTCTTTATTGCAAAGCAAAGAAATTACAGAATACAAAAAGGTAGTTTGGTTGTTTCATGTACACTAGCAATACACTTCACAATATATTTAATTATACGCTTATGTCAAGTAAAATAATGTGAGTAGATCATGTTCAAAACCTCGATTATTGAAATTTAAGTGCCACCCGTGCTGCTTACTATCTTCTGCGTTTTTTATTATCAATATAATCATTCTACTAAATCATTATGTAACCAGTTTTAGACGTGTACTTACGCAGTTAACTGAGGGTTATACCCAACATTTATATAAACCAAAGGAATTTTCGTTTACGTTTTCTTATTTAGAGCAATCTAACGCTTGTTGCCATATTGACCTTAAAAGGTGAGCTTGTTCAATGACGGGATTCAAACCCACGACTCGCAACTTGAGGGCTTGAATCAAAAAATTGAATTCAAACGAATTAATTTGTACACAAAATTCCAAATAACCACATGTATACTACCTGAACCACATATATTCAATAAGGAGACATTAAGTGACTATCAATAGAATATATTCATGACGAGCAACATATAATTGAAATAATATAATTTAACATTATTATATAAAGTTTAGTTATATTTTGTTAAACTTAATGAAATGTAGATGAAATTCAAAAACAAATAAAACTATACAAAATCAATAACATCAATTAATAGGGGATATCCAACTTTTGATATTCTTAACGTAGGAAAGAGTAGCAATTTATCCCTATTGGACACTGTGATGACTGGAAGAAGTAACAAAAAATATATTGTTGTTGCACACTATAATGACTGGAAGCAATCACAAATAAGATATTCCTGTTAGAAACTATGGTGACTGGAAGTAGTAACAAGTGTATTAATGTTGGACACTATGGTGACTGGACGTAGTAACAAATATATTCCTGTTAGACACTATGATGTTTGGAAGTAGGAATAAATAATATATTCATGTTGGACACTATAATGATTAGAAGGAGTAATAAATAATATATTCCTTTTGGACGCTATGATGACTGGAAGTAGGAACAAATAATATATTCCTGTTGGACACTGATGGCTGGAAGTAGGAACAAATATATTCTTGTTGGATACAATGATGACTGGAAGTAGTAACAAATATATTCCTATTGGACATTGATGACTGGAAGTAGTAACAAATAATATATTTTTGTTGGAAACTATGATGGCTGGAAGTAGTAACAAATAATATATTCATTTTGCACACTATGATGACTGGAAGTAGGACAAATAATATATTCTTCTTGCACACTATAATGACTGGAAACAATCATAAATAATTATTCATGTTGGACACTATGATGACTGGAAGTAGGAACAAAGAGATTGCTGTTGGGCACTATGATGACTGGAAGTAGTAACAAAAATATTCATGTTGGACACTGGTGACTGGAAGTAGTAACAAATATATTCCTGTTGGACACTATGATGGCTGGAAGTAGAAACAAATAATATATTCCTGTTGGACACTATTATGACTAGAAGTAGGAACAAATATATTCATGTTGGACACTATGATAACTAGAAGTAGGAAGAAATAGTATATTCATGTTGGACACTATGATGACTGGAAGTAGGTATAAATAGATTGCTGTTGGGCACTATGATGACTGGAAGTAGTAACAAATATATTCCTGTTAGACACTATTATGACTAGAAGTAGGAACAAATATATTCATGTTGGACACTATGATAACTAGAAGTAGGAAGAAATAGTATATTCATGTTGGACACTATGATGACTGGAAGTAGGAACTAATACATTTCTGTTGGACACTATGATGACTGGAAGTAGGAACAAATAGATTGCTGTTGGGCACTATGATGACTGGAAGTAGTAACAAAAATATTCATGTTGGACACTGATGACTGGAAGTAGTAACAAATAATATATTCATTTTGCACACTATGATGACTGGAAGTAGGACAAATAATATATTCTTGTTGCACACTATAATGACTGGAAACAATCATAAATAATTATTCATGTTGGACACTATGATGACTGGAAGTAGGAACAAATAGATTGCTGTTGGGCACTATGATGACTGGAAGTAGTAACAAAAATATTCATGTTGGACACTGATGACTGGAAGTAGTAACAAATATATTCCTGTTGGGCACTATGATGACTGGAAGTAGTAACAAATATATTCATGTTGGACACTGATGACTGGAAGTAGTAACAAATATATTCCTGTTGGGCACTATGATGACTGGAAGTAGTAACAAATATATTCATGTTGGACACTGATGACTGGAAGTAGTAACAAATATATTCCTGTTGGGCACTATGATGGCTGGAAGTAGAAACAAATATATTCATGTTGGACACTATTATGACTAGAAGTAGGAACAAATATATTCATGTTGGACACTATGATAACTAGAAGTAGGAAGAAATAGTATATTCATGTTGGACACTATGATGACTGGAAGTAGGAACTAATACATTTCTGTTGGACACTATGATGACTGGAAGTAGGAACAAATAGATTGCTGTTGGGCACTATGATGACTGGAAGTAGTAACAAAAATATTCATGTTGGACACTGATGACTGGAAGTAGTAACAAATAATATATTCATTTTGCACACTATGATGACTGGAAGTAGGACAAATAATATATTCTTGTTGCACACTATAATGACTGGAAACAATCATAAATAATTATTCATGTTGGACACTATGATGACTGGAAGTAGGAACAAAGAGATTGCTGTTGGGCACTATGATGACTGGAAGTAGTAACAAAAATATTCATGTTGGACACTGGTGACTGGAAGTAGTAACAAATATATTCCTGTTGGACACTATGATGGCTGGAAGTAGAAACAAATAATATATTCCTGTTGGACACAACGATGACTGGAAGTAGGTATAAATAGATTGCTGTTGGGCACTATGATGACTGGAAGTAGTAACAAATATATTCCTGTTAGACACTATTATGACTAGAAGTAGGAACAAATATATTCATGTTGGACACTATGATAACTAGAAGTAGGAAGAAATAGTATATTCATGTTGGACACTATGATGACTGGAAGTAGGAACTAATACATTTCTGTTGGACACTATGATGACTGGAAGTAGGAACAAATAGATTGCTGTTGGGCACTATGATGACTGGAAGTAGTAACAAAAATATTCATGTTGGACACTGATGACTGGAAGTAGTAACAAATATATTCCTGTTGGGCACTATGATGACTGGAAGTAGTAACAAATATATTCATGTTGGACACTGATGACTGGAAGTAGTAACAAATATATTCCTGTTGGGCACTATGATGACTGGAAGTAGTAACAAATATATTCATGTTGGACACTGATGACTGGAAGTAGTAACAAATATATTCTTGTTGGGCACTATGATGGCTGGAAGTAGAAACAAATATATTCATGTTGGACACTGATGACTGGAAGTAGTAACAAATATATTCCTGTTGGGCACTATTATGACTAGAAGTAGGAACAAATATATTCATGTTGGACACTATGATAACTAGAAGTAGGAAGAAATAGTATATTCATGTTGGACACTATGATGACTGGAAGTAGGAACTAATACATTTCTGTTTGACACTATGATGACTGGAAGTAGGAACAAATAGATTGCTGTTGGGCACTATGATGACTGAAAGTAGTAACAAAAATATTCATGTTGGACACTGATGACTGGAAGTAGTAACAAATATATTCCTGTTGGACACTATGATGGCTGGAAGTAGAAACAAATAATATATTCCTGTTGGACACTACGATGACTGGAAGTAAGAATAAATACTATATTCCTCTTGGACATTATGATGCCTGGATGTAAGAACAAATAACATATTTCTGTTGGAAACTGTCACGACAAAGCTACATTTTATATCTATTTTACATTCTTGAGCCCATATTTTTTATCGAAAGTAATTTCATTAAAAGGACATTATTTTATAAAATTAATAATTTTTCAACAAAATTTAATCGCCAATCAATCAAAAGAAATTAGCAAGTTAATAAGTATCAACATGCTCTAATAAACACGTTTGTAAATGCTACAAAATAATTAATCAATTATTACGTTGGTCGACACTTTTCTCAGTTCACTCAACACTTGTGTTACAGGTGTAGGAACGAGCTTACGTGACGACCATGAGGAAGGCTCAACAAATTTCACGATCGTTAGGTTTGATGTTGGTTTTATTGTTTTATCTTTAAAAGTTATTTTAATTATTTAATTAAATCATACAGGGTGATATATGGATATATCAGATTTTATTAAAATATCATAAATAATTATTCTAAATACTAGTTTTATGCCTTGATTCTAATGTGTAATGGTTATCTACATTTTGAAAGCAGTAATTATTTTTAAGTTTCGTTTACTATTATAAGATTCAAGTGTAAGGAAATGTATATTATTAAAATGGAAAGAAAATTTATTTTCGCTAAATTGGTATCGTTATGCTATGCTATGATCTGATCATTTTAACATATCGTACAATTAAAAAAAAATTCAAACGTAAATAAAAATTTCGGAAAGAGTTGTTTAAACACCTGGATAAGAATATTTTTTCTATAATGTCAAACAAATCATAACATAAAACATTTTTACTTTTAACCCTTTATCAGAATATTAACTGGACACTACACAACATCTCTACCCATTCCAAAATCATTCGTTCATACGATAAGATAGGTCCTTATTAGATTTTCTTAAACACCATTAAGTTAAATGAGGAATAGTGGTGTTTATGTTACTGTATAAAACAGTGACAATGTTTATCTTCTGCATGTCTTGACCTAGCGACCAGGAAAGAACCCTCGTAGGTCAACATGAAAAATGTCCAAATGTAGTTTTTCCAAGAAGTCCACCATCAGGTATGTATTATAATAGTATGAGTAAAAAAATTTAAAACTAATTTTCGGATAACTTGATTAACCTCTTTTAGTTCAGGTAGCCTGTTTTCTCCAACACTGCCATTTGATTCTTACCAAATTTTGTTTGTGCCTTATTGTGTGCATCTGAAGATATATCAGTGCTTAAGTTCTAATTTTAGGACTTCCTCGATTGCGTTGCGAATTCATAATTGAATACCTTTGTTTGTTTGTTTCGAATTAAGCACAAAGCTACACAATGGGCTGTGCTCTGCCCACCAAGAGTAGGCCTAGCATGGCCAGGTGGTTAGGGCATTCGACTCGTAGTATGAGGGGTCGCGAGTTTGAATTCCTGTCACACTAAACATGCTAACCCTTTCAGCTGTGAGGATCAATCCCACTATTCAATTTTAAAAGAATAGCTCAAGTGTTGGCGGTGGGTGGTAATGACTAGCTGCCTAACCTCTAGTTTTAAACTGCTAAATTAGGGACGGCTAGCGCAGATAACCTTCGTTTAGCTTTGTGCGAAATTCAAAACAGACAAACAAACCCACCACGAGTATCGAAATTCGGTTTCTAATGGCATGAGTTCGCAGACATACCACTCACTGTCAACTACGTTACTCACTTATAACCCCATTCCAAGTAAAACCGCCCAATAATATTAAAATTGATATCTCTCAGAATTGGAAATACCATCCTTTCATTCATAATTGGAAACCCGGTAATATTTTTAACCATAAAATATGTAATTTCTTTCTATAATTAATAAAAAATGGATTTCGATACACGTGATGGGCAAAGGACAAGTAGTCTACTATGTTGTTTTGTGCTTTACGTACAACAACAAATATTAAATAAAATTATTCACTTTTAAAGAAACTGGATTTCAATTGGATTAGTGAACTTTCAGTGCGCAGTGGGACTGCGATAAATTTACAGACTTAAAACGCTAAAATTCTGGGGATTAATTCTCTCTAGCAGACACAACAGATAGCTCAATGTAGCTTTGTTCCACAATGAATAAACAAGCAAACAAAGCGATCTGGTACGGTGTTGATAGCTCTTAAAAAGCTTGTAATAATGAAATATTGAGCTAATAAAAGTACATTCTAGAGGTATATGTAATTATAATTTTTATTAACGCAATAGGTTCGTTTTTCCAGCCTGAGCATTGTATAAAGAATATTGTCGGCTCAGCTATAGAACATTGAAGCATATAAACTGTTTAGAATTACTTCGACTGATACCATTCGACCAACACTAATTAAATATATCACAGTTAAACCAGATAATTCTTTCTCTTTCTTCTTTGTTTTGGTTAGAAACCCAGTCATTTAACATGTTCGTCCTTTCAACCGTGATGGTGTTATAATGTATTGGCCAATCCCACTATTAGTTGGGAAAAGAATAGCTTATGGCTTTGGATATGACGGTGGGTGGTGTTCATTAGCTTTTTTCTCTCTAGTCTGTCACTTCGAAATTATGGACGACTGTTGCAGATATCCATATAGATGATTTGTGGAACATTAGGTAAACAAATATTTTCCCAGATTTCTAGGTATTTCTAAATTAGAACAGTATTTCTGGCTTGGATTATTTCCTTTCTGCCCTCTTAACATATTAAAAATAACAGAATGTCGTAACTATGTACACCAAATGGCAGCCAGAAAAATCTTACTTTTATTTAACATGGAATATTCTTGATGACGAGAAACCCACTTGAAAAAAATGTATCTCAGAACGGGTGGTATGAGTTAACAAAGATTAACCTGAAGAGGAATGTCGAAACGTTGTTCTCTGCTTATCAATAAAAGTGTTAATACCCATACCAGCAGTTCTGAGATACATTAACATTGAACGTTGTGACTGCGTTAATATGATTCGTAATGAATAATAAAAAAACATAAAAGAAAACATCCTTTAGTGGGACAGCGGTAAGTCAGGGGACTTTTCAAAGTTAAACTTGGCGTTCGATTCCCCACATTAGACATAGTAAGTACTTCAAGGTAGCGTTGCTCTACAACAACCAAACAAATACCAGAAGAAAATGGATCCATAAAGTATCGTGGAAGAAAATACACATTATAAATACATTAGTTCCTTGGTGAATGGCCAAGTGGATAAGGCACTCGGCTCGGATTAACAGGATTGTGGGTTCGAATCTCCGTCACACCAAACATGCTCTCCTTTTCAGCCGTGAGGGCATTATAATGTGATGGTCAATCTCCCCTATTCGTTGGTAAAAGAGTAGCACAAAAAATGGTGGTAGTAGCTGCCTTCCTCCTAGTCTTATATTGCTAAATTAGGGACGGCTAACGCCGATAGCCCTCGAATAGCTTTGCGCGAAATTTAAAACCAACAATCCATAATGAATGTCTTATCGCTTTGTGAACATGCAACAAGTGAAATATTTTGAAAGAAACGAGTCAACAGTACTAATTTACAAGCAAATGTGTGTATTTCACAGTAAAATACCTGGAATTCGTGCATGTGAAAGTCTAAATTAATCAGACTTTTATTTCATGATGTTACTTTATTTTCTCTTTATGTTTATAGTCACACAGTTTACCGACTTGATGATGTCTCTAGAGACCAAAGAAGCTGATGTGGATAATCAAAGGATTTGCGAAAATTATAGAACTGAGAAAAATCAAAACTACCAAAGTCGAAAGTCTAAGAAAATGCTTTTTTTAAATTTGGTTAGTGTTTATTAGCATACTGTTTTTTTTATTGTGGTCCTTTAAAAACTCCAGATATGTCTCTTTTTGTAGTTGTAATTATGGTAGATTTAAAACCCAGTTCTGCGAGTCAGAGGGGCATTTTTAGTGAGAACTTTCCGATAATCTCCTCTTCGATTCTCAATAAATATCTGGAATTATTGTTATATATGGAATTGAATCAGTGAGGCCAAATTAACACTTACTTCTCGGGCTATGAGGGAGCAGAACCCATACCACTATTTAAAATTCCCACTTTTATGTTTTATCATGGAAGTGGCTATAGATATTGCGCAATACAAGATCTGGTTCCACAGCGCTATCAAGCCGTTTTCTCCGCGGTTTTCGCGAGTTCCGTCGATATAGATGGTCCAGCGAAACTTACTTTCCGCTTTCAATACATTTCTACTACTTTGTGTCAGTAAATCATTCTGTATCTTTAGAATCAAACATTATTTAGATGGGGAGCTAATTCAACAGTAAAGAATTTTTTTAGCATCACCCAATCTATCCTTATATCGGAGCACATGTCGTTTTAGTTTCTAGCTTAACTACCAAAAACATTGATACTTTTTGGAAGCCCTCCCAGTCCCCCAAATTCGGTCTCAACAACCCTATAGTGGATGTTAAATAAGATTTATCTTTGTATATCTTTCAAACAGAGCTATAATGGTCAGTTAAGAGTCAAGCGAGAGGTGATTATAATATGTATTTTCTGATACTTTCATACGCTCTCATTTATATAATTGTCTAAGTTTGAAAACTGTCACATTTAAAATTTTGTTTTATCATAAGTTTCATGATCGTCAGTTGTTAATAAGAAGCGCGATATTGTAGTTCATATTTGAAAGCTGTGTGAGTAACTGACTGTATGAAAAAATCAATAAATTCAATATTAAAACATTACCCAATATATTTCTAGTTTAAATAGGTGACAATTAATTCAGTATTACATTTAAAGTATTCAAACTTTGATACCTGAGCCTTGTACCGCTAAAATATGGGTTTCGATACCCTCTATGGGCACAGTATAGTACAGATAGCTCAGTATGTAGCTTTGTACTTAACAAGAAACAGAAATTCTTAATTTATTGTTCCAAGGAATAAAGTCAAGTACTGAACATTTTTGAAGCTCACGTGAATTTCACCACAAGCGTTAATTGGCATATAACATCATGTTTTATACGCAGACGCAGAAAGAGTCCTTGTGCTATGAGTCGTCTATTTCTGCAACTGTACCAAACATGTTAAGAGGGAATAATTCAGTCCAAAGCCACAACATTCAGTACCGACAAGGGCAAGAGAACGACATGGAGTATCTCTGGAAACACCACTGATGAATCGCATTGAAAGTGGTCAAAAGGTGAGGATTATCCACTTAAAATGTAGTTTAAATATTAGCAAGACTAAACCTGTTTTGTTTGTTTCTGGATTTTCAATATATATTTGAATTAACAAAGATTAACAATGGAGGTGTTTTCTGTTACTACTTCTTTCTAAAACATTTTTACATTTTACAGTTCTTAGGCGAGATAAAAATACCCTTTAAAACAGGTGTGACGGATATACTCTGCTTGCTCAGTTGGTCTTAAACATTTGATCAGTTAGTATTTAGGCTAATTTCAAAGTGTCCACATTTTCCCAATTAAATGCTATAAACGTTTTTTATTTTTATTTTCTCTTTTCTTATTGTCATCTTTCGAAGCTCTACTCAAACAAGTGGTTGAATCTAACAACGTAAATTGCATATTTTTTCTTCATACTCATTGGACTTTGGCCAATTTTGGAAATTTAAGTGTTACTTTTATAATTTTTAAACGATCCACGAATCTGCGCCGGGTTATTTAATAATTCTTTAACTCTTTCTTTTGAATCACAGCTGTTCATTAAACCGTGTATGAAGCCCAAACATTGATGTCAAACATTTGGTCTAATTATTACACGTCTAAGGTTATTTACTAATTTGCTCTAACATTATTGAACTACTTACTTGTTTCAGGTTCCGTCTTCTGTGCAAGTTTCTCTTAAATCTTATGATTATTAATTTATATGTTTTCAAAGTTTATAATGTAAATTATTAACCGTTATATTGACTCGTGGTTTCGAAATACAAATATATGCACGTGCACTTTGTGTTACAGTTAAACAACTGAGCTCCAACAGCGTGATGTTATTAGAATGAGCTTGTACAAAAACTTGTGCTAAAAAACTGGAGTTAACAATTGCACTAAAGAAGTTACTAAAACAACACATTTTAAGCACAATAAAACTTTTATAAAAATAATACGTTCTTACAGAGAAATAATTAAACTGATACTACGTTCTTATAATGAAAACAATAATACGTTCTTACAGTGAAGTTATTTAAGAAAATATTACGTTCTTGCAGTGAAATAATTAAACTAATACAACGTTTTTATAATGAAAACAATAGTACGTTGTTACAGTGAAATTATGAAAATGAAAATAGTAGTTCTTATAGTGAAATAAATAAACTGATACTACGTTTTTATAATGAAAACAATAGTACGTTGTTACAGTGAAATTATGAAAATGAAAATAGTAGTTCTTATAGTGAAATAATTAAACTAATACAACGTTTTTATAATGAAAACAATAGTACGTTGTTACAGTGAAATTATGAAAATGAAAATAGTAGTTCTTATAGTGAAATAAATAAACTGATACTACGTTTTTATAATAAGAACAGTAGTACGTTTCTCCCGTGAAATTATGAAAATAAAAATCGTACATTATTACAGTGAAATAATAAAAACCAGTACTACTTTATTACAGAGAACGAAAGTAGAATGGAAGAGATCTCCTTCATCAACAACAGTGTGATATTGAAATTTATCAAACAATATTTTGAAATTTATAAAGACACGTCGAAAGCTCCTCTTTTCAAGCAAATTCACTAAAAAACATGTTTTTCCGAAGTATTTAATATTATCATTGTGTTACTAAGTCGTGGCTTGTTTCTCTTCTAATTTGATTAATTAAAAAAAACATTTAATACTATCATGGTGTGAGTAAGTCGTGAATTGTTTCTCTTCTAATTTCTTTAAGTTTTAATAAACATTTAATATTACCAATGTAAAAATAAGTTGTGAATTGTTTCTCTTCTACTTTGTTTAATTTTAATAAACATTTAATACTATCATGGTATAACAAAGTCGTGACTTGTTTCTCTTCTAATTTGATTAATTAAAAAAAAACATTTAATACTATCATGGTGTGAGTAAGTCGTGAATTGTTTCTCTTCTAATTTGTTTAATTATAATAAACATTTAATATTATCATGGTATAACTAAGTCGTGAATTGTTTCTCTTCAAATTGTTTCAATTTTAATAAACATTTAATTCAATCATGGTGTGACAAGGTCGTGAATTGTTGCTCTCCTAATTTAATTAATTTTAATAAACATTTACTTCTATCATGGTGTGATTAGGTCGTGAATTGTTTCTGTTCTAATTTGTTTAATTTTAATAAACATTTAATTCTATCATAATATAAATGAGTCGTAAATTCTTTCTCTTCTAATTTGTTTAAGTTTTAATAAACATTTAATATTATCAATGTAAAAATAAGTCGTGAATTGTTTCTCTTCTAATTTGTTTAATTTTAATAAACATATAATACAATCATGGTATAACTAAATCGTGAATTGTTTCTCTTCTAATTTGTTTAATTTTAATAAACATTTAATACTATCAATTTATAACTAAGTCGTGAATTGTTACTCTTCTAATTTGATTAATTTTAATAAACATTTAATACTATCATGGTATTACTAAGTCGTGAATTATTTCTCTTCTAATTTGATTAATTTAAAAAAACATTTAATACTATCATGGAGTGAGTAAGTCGTGAATCGTTTCTCTTCTTACTTGTTTAATTATAATAAACATTTAATATTATCATTGTATAACTAAGTCCTTATTTTGTTTCTCTTCTAATTTGTATAATTTTAATAAACATTTAACACTATCATGGTGTGACTAAGTCGTGAATTGGTTCTCTTCTAATTTCTTTAAGTTTTAATAAACATTTAATATTACCAATGTAAAAATAACTCGTGAATTGTTTCTCTTCTAATTTGTTTAATTTTAATAAACATTTAATACTATCATGGTATAACAAAGTCGTGACTTGTTTCTCTTCTAATTTGATTAATTAAAAAAAACATTTAATACTATCATGGTGTGAGTAAGTCGTGAATTGTTTCTCTTCTTACTTTTTTAATTATAATAAACATTTAATACTATCATGGTATATAACTAAGTCGTGAATTATATCTCTTTTAATTTGTTTAATTATAATAAACATTTAATACTATTATGGTATATAACTAAGTCGTGTATTCTTTCATCGTCTAATTTGTTTAATTTAAAAAAAAACATTTAATACTATCATGGGGTTAGTAGGTCGTGAATTGTTTCTCTTCTAATTTGTTTAATTATCATAAACATTTAATATTATCATGGTATAACTAAGTCGTGAATTGTTTCTCTTCTAAATTGCTTCAATTTTAATAAACATTTAATTCAATCATGGTGTGACTAGGTCGTGAATTGTTGCTCTCCTAATTAAATTAATTTTAATAAACATTTACTTCTATCATGGTGTGATTAGGTCGAGAATTGTTTCTGTTCTAATTTGTTTAAGTTTTAATAAACATTTAATTTATCAATATAAAAATAAGTCGTGAATTGTTTCTCTTTTAATTTGTTTAATTTTAATAAACATTTAATACAATCATGGTATAACTAAGTCGTGAATTGTTTCTCTTCTAATTTGTTTAATTTTAATATACATTTAATACTATCAATTTATAACTAAGTCGTGAATTGTTACTCTTCTAATTTGATTAATTTTAATAAACATTTAATACTATCATGGTATTACTAAGTCGTGAATTGTTTCTATTCTAATTTGATTAATTTAAAAAAAACATTTAATACTATCGTGGTGTGAGTAAGTCGTGAATTGTTTCTCTTCTTAATTGTTTATTTATAATAAACATTTAATATTATCATGGTATAACTAAGTCGTGAATTGTTTCTCTTCTAATTTGTTTCAATTTTAATAAGCATTTATTTCTATCATGATATAAATAAGTTGTGAATTGTTTCTCTTCTAATTTGTTTCAATTTTAATAAACATTTAATTCTATCATGGTGTGACTAGGTCATGAATTGTTTCTCTTTTAAGTTGTTAAATTTTAACAAACATTTAATTCTATCATGATAAAAATAATTCGTAAATTGTTTCTTTTCTAATTTGTTTAAGTTTTAATAAACATTTAATATTATCAATGTAAAAATAAGTCGTAAATTGTTTCTCTTCTAATTTGTTTCAATTTAAAAAAAAAATTAATACTATTATGGTATAAATAAATCGTTAATTGTTTCTCTTCTAATATGTTTATTAAAAAAAAAACATTTAATACTATCATGGTGTTAGTAAGTGGTGAATTGTTTGTCTTCTAATTTGTTTAATTTAAAAATGACATTTAACACAATCATGGTGTGAGTAAGTCGTGAATTGTTTCTCTTCTTATTTGTTTAATATTAATAAACATTTAATATTATCATGTATAATTGAGTCGTGAATTGTTTCTTTTCTAATTTGTTTCAATTTTAATAAACATTTATTTCTATCATGATATAAATAAGTCGTGAATTGTTTCTCTTCTAATTTGTTTCAATTTTAATAAACATTTAATTCTATCATGGTGTGACTAGGTCATGAATTGTTTCTCTTCTAATTTGATAAATTTTAATAAACATTTAATTTTATCATGATAAAAATAAAACGTAAATTGTTTCTCTTCTAATTTCTTTAATTTTAATAAATATTATCATGGTATAGCTAAGTAGTGAATTGTTTCTCTTCTAATTTGTTTAATTTTAAAAACATTTAATATTATTATGGTACAACTACTATCGTGAATTGTTTCTCTTCTAATTTGTTTAATTTCAATAAACATATAATACTATCATGGTATATAACTAAGTCGTGAATTGTTTCTCTTCTAATTTGTTTAGTGTTAATAAACATTTAATATTATTATGGTATAACTACTATCGTGAATTGTTTCTCTTCTAATTTGTTTAATTTTGATTCGTAAATTGTTTCTCTTCTAATTTGTTTAAGTTTTAATAAACATTTAATATTATCAATGTAAAAATAAGTCGTAAATTGTTTCTCTTCTAATTTGTTTCAATTTTAATAAACATTTAATGCTATTATGGTATAAGTTAATCGTTAATTGTTTCTCTTCTAATTTGTTTAATTTAAAAAAAAACATTTAATACTATCATGGTGTTAGTAAATGGTGAATTGTTTCTCTTCTAATTTGTTTAATTTAAAAATAACATTTAACACAATCATGGTGTGAGTAAGTCGTGAATTGTTTCTCTTCTTATTTGTTTAATATTAATAAACATTTAATATTATCATGGTATAATTGAGTCGTGAATTGTTTCTTTTCTAATTTCTTTCAATTTTAATAAACATTTAATTCTATCATGGTATAACTACTAGCCTGTACTGTTTCTTTTATCATTTGTTTAATTTTAATAAACATTTAATATTATCATGGTATAAGTCCTATCGTGAAATCTTATTTTTCCAATTTGTTTAATTAAAAAAAACAACATTTAATACTATTATGGTGTGACTAGGTTGTCAATTGTTTCTCTTCTTATTTGTTTAATTATAATAAACATTTAATACTATCATGGTATATAACTAATTCATGAATTTTTTCTCTTCTAATGTGTTTAATTTTAAAAAAACAACATTTAATACTATCATGGTGTGAGTAAGTCGTCAATTGTTTCTCTTCTAATTTGTTTAATTTTAATAAACATTTAATATTATCAATGTAAAAATAAGACGTGAATTGATAATCTTCTAATTTGTTTAATTTTAATAAACATTTAATACTATCATGGTATAACTAAGTCGTGAATTGTTTCTCTTCTAATTTTTTATATTTTAAAAACATTTAATATTATTATGTTACAACTACTATCGTGAATAGTTTCTCTTCTAATTTGTTTAATTTTAATAAACATTTAATACTATCATTTTATAACCAAGTCGTGAATTGTTTCTCTTCTAATTTGTTTAATTATTATAAATATTTAATACTATCATGGTATAAACCTAAGTCGTGAATTGTTTCTCTTCAAATTTCTTTAATTTTAATAAACATTTAATATTATTATGGTATAACTACTCTGGTGAATTGGTTCTCTTCTAATTTGTTTAATTATAATAAACATTTAATACTATCATGGTATATACCTAACTCGTCAATTGTTTCTCTTCTAATTTGTTTCAATTGTAATAAACATTTAATGCTATTATGGTGTGACTAGGTTGTGAATTGTTTCTCTTCTAATTTGATTAATTAAAATGAAACATTTAATACTCTCATGGTATATAACTAAGTCATGAATTGTTTCTCTTCTAATGTGTTTAATTTTAAAAAATAACATTTAATACTCTCATGGTGTGAGTAAGTCGTGAATTGTTTCTCTTCTAATTTGTTTAAGTTTTAATAAACATTTAATATTATCAATGTAAAAATAAGTCGTAAATTGTTTCTCTTCTAATTTGTTTCAATTTAAAAAAAAACTAATGCTATTATGGTATAAATAAATCGTTAATTGTTTCTCTTCTAATATGTTTATTAAAAAAAAAACATTTAATACTATCATGGTGTTAGTAAGTGGTGAATTGTTTGTCTTCTAATTTGTTTAATTTAAAAATGACATTTAACACAATCATGGTGTGAGTAAGTCGTGAATTGTTTCTCTTCTTATTTGTTTAATATTAATAAACATTTAATATTATCATGTATAATTGAGTCATGAATTGTTTCTTTTCTAATTTGTTTCAATTTTAATAAACATTTATTTCTATCATGATATAAATAAGTCGTGAATTGTTTCTCTTCTAATTTGTTTCAATTTTAATAAACATTTAATTCTATCATGGTGTGACTAGGTCATGAATTGTTTCTCTTCTAATTTGATAAATTTTAATAAACATTTAATTTTATCATGATAAAAATAAAACGTAAATTGTTTCTCTTCTAATTTCTTTAATTTTAATAAATATTATCATGGTATAGCTAAGTAGTGAATTGTTTCTCTTCTAATTTGTTTAATTTTAAAAACATTTAATATTATTATGGTACAACTACTATCGTGAATTGTTTCTCTTCTAATTTGTTTAATTTCAATAAACATATAATACTATCATGGTATATAACTAAGTCGTGAATTGTTTCTCTTCTAATTTGTTTAGTGTTAATAAACATTTAATATTATTATGGTATAACTACTATCGTGAATTGTTTCTCTTCTAATTTGTTTAATTTTGATTCGTAAATTGTTTCTCTTCTAATTTGTTTAAGTTTTAATAAACATTTAATATTATCAATGTAAAAATAAGTCGTAAATTATTTCTCTTCTAATTTGTTTTAATTTTAATAAACATTTAATGCTATTATGGTATAAGTTAATCGTTAATTGTTTCTCTTCTAATTTGTTTAATTTAAAAAAAAACATTTAATACTATCATGGTGTTAGTAAATGGTGAATTGTTTCTCTTCTAATTTGTTTAATTTAAAAATAACATTTAACACAATCATGGTGTGAGTAAGTCGTGAATTGTTTCTCTTCTTATTTGTTTAATATTAATAAACATTTAATATTATCATGGTATAATTGAGTCGTGAATTGTTTCTTTTCTAATTTCTTTCAATTTTAATAAACATTTAATTCTATCATGGTATAACTACTAGCCTGTACTGTTTCTTTTATCATTTGTTTAATTTTAATAAACATTTAATATTATCATGGTATAAGTCCTATCGTGAAATCTTATTTTTCCAATTTGTTTAATTAAAAAAAACAACATTTAATACTATTATGGTGTGACTAGGTTGTCAATTGTTTCTCTTCTTATTTGTTTAATTATAATAAACATTTAATACTATCATGGTATATAACTAATTCATGAATTTTTTCTCTTCTAATGTGTTTAATTTTAAAAAAACAACATTTAATACTATCATGGTGTGAGTAAGTCGTCAATTGTTTCTCTTCTAATTTGTTTAATTTTAATAAACATTTAATATTATCAATGTAAAAATAAGACGTGAATTGATAATCTTCTAATTTGTTTAATTTTAATAAACATTTAATACTATCATGGTATAACTAAGTCGTGAATTGTTTCTCTTCTAATTTTTTATATTTTAAAAACATTTAATATTATTATGTTACAACTACTATCGTGAATAGTTTCTCTTCTAATTTGTTTAATTTTAATAAACATTTAATACTATCATTTTATAACCAAGTCGTGAATTGTTTCTCTTCTAATTTGTTTAATTATTATAAATATTTAATACTATCATGGTATAAACCTAAGTCGTGAATTGTTTCTCTTCAAATTTCTTTAATTTTAATAAACATTTAATATTATTATGGTATAACTACTCTGGTGAATTGGTTCTCTTCTAATTTGTTTAATTATAATAAACATTTAAAACTATCATGGTATATACCTAACTCGTCAATTGTTTCTCTTCTAATTTGTTTCAATTGTAATAAACATTTAATGCTATTATGGTGTGACTAGGTTGTGAATTGTTTCTCTTCTAATTTGATTAATTAAAATGAAACATTTAATACTCTCATGGTATATAACTAAGTCATGAATTGTTTCTCTTCTAATGTGTTTAATTTTAAAAAATAACATTTAATACTCTCATGGTGTGAGTAAGTCGTGAATTGTTTCTCTTCTTATTTGTTTAAGTTTTAATAAACATTTAATTCTATCATGATATAAATAAGTCGTATATTGTTTTTTTCTAATTTGTTTAAGTTTTAATAAACATTTAATGTTATCAATGTAAAAATAAGTCGTGAATTGTTTCTCTTCTAATTTGTTTAATTTTAATAAACATTTAATATTATTAATGTAAAAATAAGTCCTGAATTGTTTCTCTTCTAATTTGTTTAATTTCAATAAACATTTATTACTATCATGGTATAACTAAGTCGTGAATTGTTTCTCTTCTTATTTGTTTAACTATAATAAATATTTAATACTATCATGGTATATATCTAAGTCGTGAATTGTTTCTCTTCTAATTTGTTTAATTTTAAAAAACATTAAATATTATTATGGTATAACTACTATCGTGAATTGTTTCTCTTCTAATTTTTTTTTAATTTTGATAAACATTTAATATTATCATGGTATAACTAAGTCGTGAATTGTTTCTCTTCTAATTTGTTTCAATTTTAATAAACATTTAATATTATCATGGTATAACTAAATCGTGAATTGTTTCTCTTCTAATTTGTTTAATTTTAATAAATAATTAATACTATCGTGGTATTAATAAATCGTTAATTGTTTCTCTTCTAATTTCTTTAATTTAAAAAAAACATTTAATACAATCATGGTGTGAGTAAGTCGTGAATTGTTTTTCTCTTATTTGTTTAATTTTAATTAACATTTAATATTATCATGGTATAACTAAATCGTGAATTGTTTCTCTTCTAATTTGTTTCAATTTTAATAAACAGTTAATTCTATCATGATATAAATAAATCGTAAATTGTTTCTTTTCTAATTTGTTTAAGTTTTAATAAACATTTAATGTTATCAATGTAAAAATAAGTCGTGAATTGTTTCTCTTCTAATTTGTTTAATTTTAACTAACATTTAATACTATTATGGAATAACTAAGTCGTGAACTGTTTTTCTTCTAATTTGTTTAATTTTAATAAACATTTAATATTATCATGGTTTTACTAGTAGCGTGTATTGTTTCTATTCTACTTTGTTTAATTTTAATACACATTTAATATTATCATGGTATAAGTACTATCGTGAATTGTTTCTCTTCTAATTTGTTTAATTTTAATAAACATTTAATACCACCATGGTATAAATAAATGAATCGTTAATTGTTTCTTTTTTAATTTGTTAAATTTTAATAAACATTTAATACTATCATGGTATAACTGAGCAGTGAATTGTTTCTCTTCTAATTTGTTTAATTATAATAAACATTTAATACTCTCATGGTATATAAGTAAGTCGTCAATTGTTTCTCTTCTAAATTGTTTAATTTTAATAAATAATTAATACTATCTTGGTATCAATAAATCATGAATTGTTTCTCTTCTAATTTGTTTAATTTAAAAAAAAACATTTAATACTATCATGCTGTTAGAAGGTCGTGAATTGTTTCTCTTCTAATTTGTTTAATTTTAATAAACATTTAATATTATTATGGTATAACTACTATCGTGAATTGTTTCTATTCTAATTTGTTTAATTTTAATAAACATTTAATACTATCGTGGTATAACAAAGTCGTGACTTGTTTCTCTTCTAATTTGATTAATTAAAAAAAACAACATTTAATACTATCATGGTGTGAGTAAGTCGTGAATTGTTTCTCTTCTTACTTGTTTAATTATAATAAACATTTAATACTATCATGGTATATAACTAAGTCGTGAATTATATCTCTTTTAATTTGTTTAATTATAATAAACATTTAATACAATCATGGTATAACTAAGTCGTGAATTGTTTCTCTTCTAATTTGTTTCATATTTAATAAACATTTAATTCTTTCATGGTATAAGTATTATCGTGAATTGTTTCTCTTCCAATTTGTTTAATTAAAAAAAATTTTAATACTATCATGGTGTCAGTAAGTCTTTAATTTTTTCTCTTCTTAGTTGTTTAATTATGATAAACAGTTAATACTATCATGGTATATAACTAAGTCATGAATTGTTTTTCTTCTAATGTGTTTAATTTTAAAAAATATCATTTAATACTATCATGGTGTGAGTAAGTCATGAATTGTTTCTCTTCTAATTTGTTTAATTTTTATAAACATTTAATATTATCAATGTAAACATAAGTCGTGTATTGTTTCTCTTCTAATTTGTTTAATTTTAATAAACATTTAATACTATCATGGTATAACTAAGTCGTGAATTCTTTCTCTTCAAATTTGTTTAATTTTAAAAACATTTAATATTATTATGGTACAACTACTCTCGTGAATAGTTTCTCTTCTTATTTGTTTAATTTTAATAATCATTTAATATTATCATGGTATAATTGAGTCGTGAATTGTTTCTCTTCTAATTTGTTTCAATTTTAATACACATTTAATTCTGTCATAGTATAACTACTAGCGTGTATTGTTTCTTTTCTAATTTCTTTAATTTTAATAAACATTTAATATTATCATGGTATAAGTACTATCGTGAATTGTTTCTCTTCTTATTTGTTTAATTTTAATAAACATTTAATACTATCATGGTATAACTACTATCGTGAATTGTTTCTCTTCTAATTTGTTTAATTATAATAAACATTTAATACTATCATGGTATACACCTAACTCGTCAATTGTTTCTCTTCTAATTTGTTTCAATTTTAATAAACATTTAATGCTATTATGGTGTGACTAAGATGTGAATTGTTTCTCTTCTAATTTGTTTAATTGAATAAAAACATTTAATACTATCATGGTGTGAGTAAGTGGTGAATTGTTTCTCTTCTAATTTGTTTAATTTTAAAACAAAAGACTTAATACTATCATGGTGTGAGTAAGTCGTGAATTGTTTCTCTTCTTATTTGTTTAATATTAATAAAACATTTAATATTATCACGGTATAATTGAGTCGTGAATTGTTTCTCTTCTAATTTGTTTCAATTTTAGTACACATTTAATTCTATCATAGTATAACTACTAGCGTGTATTGTTTCTTTTCTAATTTGTTTAATTTTAATAAACATTTAATATTATCATGGTATAAGTACTATCGTGAATTGTTTCTCTTCTTATTTGTTTAATTTTAATAAACATTTAATACTATCATGGTATAACTACTATCGTGAATTGTTTCTCTTCTAATTTGTTTAATTCTAATAAACATTTAATACTATCATGGTATATCTACTATCGTGAATTGTTTCTCTTCTAATTTGTTAATTATAATAAACATTTAATACTATCATGGTATACACCTAACTGGTCAATTGTTTCTCTTCTAATTTGTTTCAATTTTAATAAACATTTAATGCTATTATGGTGTGACTAAGTTGTGAATTGTTTCTCTTCTAATTTGTTTAATTGAATAAAAAACATTTAATACTATCACGGTGTGAGTAAGTGGTGAATTGTTTCTCTTCTAATTTGTTTAATTTAAAAACAAAAGACTTAATACTATCATGGTGTGAGTAAGTCGTGAAGTGTTTCTCTTCTTATTTGTTTAATATTAATAAAACATTTAATATTATCACGGTATATTTGAGTCGTGAATTGTTTCTCTTCTAATTTGTTTATTTATAATAAATATTTAATACTATCATGGTATATAACTAAGTCGTGAATTGTTTCTCCCTTAATTTCTTTAATTTTAATAAACATTTAATATTATTATGGTATAACTACTGTCGTGAATTGTTTCTTTTCTAATTTGTTTAATTATAATAAACATTTAATACTATCATTGTATATACCTAACTCGTCAAATGTTTCTCTTCTAATTTGTTTCAATTTTAATAAACATTTAATGCTATTATGGTGTGACAAGGTTGTGAATTGTTTCTCTTCTAATTTGTTTAATTTAATTAAAACATTTAATACTGTCATGGTGTGAGTAAGTCGTGAATTGTTTCTCTTCTAATTTGTTTAAGTTTTAATAAACATTTAATTTTATCATGATATAAACAAGTCGTAAATTGTTTCTTTTCTAATTTGTTTAAGTTTTAATAAACATTTAATGTTATCAATGTAAAAATAAGTCGTGAATTGTTTCTCTTTTAATTTGTTTAATTTTAATAAACATTTAATATTATCAATGTAAAAATAAGTCGTGAATTGTTTCTCTTCTAATTTGTTTAATTTTAATAAACATTTAATTTTATCATGATATAACTAAACCGTGAATTATTTCTCTTCTAATTTGTTTAATTATGATAAACATTTAATACTATTATGGTATAACTAAGTCGTGAATTGTTTATCTTCTAATTTGTTCAATTTTGATAAACATTTAATATTATCATGGTATAACTATGTCGTGAATTGTTTCTCTTCTAATTTGTTTCAATTTTAATAAACATTTGATTCTATCATTATATAAATAAGTCGTAAATTGTTTCTCTTCTAATTTGTTTAAATTTTAATAAACATTTAATATTATCAATGTAAAAATCAGTCGTGAATTGTTTCTCTTCTAATTTGTTTACGTTTTAATAAACATTTAATACTATCATGGTTACTACCTAACTCGTCAATTGTTTCTCTTCTAATTTGTTTCAATTTTAATAAACATTTAATACTATCATGGTGTTAGTAAGTCGTGAATTGTTTCTCTTCTAATTTGTTTTACTGAAAAATAACAATTAATACTATCATGGTGTGAGTAAGTCGTTAATTGTTTCTCTTCTTATTTATTTAATATTAATAAACATTTAATATTATCATGGTATAATTGAGTCGTGAATTGTTTCTCTTCTAATTTCTTTCAATTTTAATAAATATTTAATTCTATCATGGTATAACTACTAGCGTGTATTGTTTCTTTTCTAATTTCTTTAATTTTAATAATTATTTAATATTATCATGGTATAAGTACTATCGTGAATTGTTTCTCTACTAATTTGTTTATTAAAAAAAACCTTTATTATTATCATGGTGTCAGTAAGTCTTTAATTGTTTCTCTTCTTATTTGTTTAATTATAATAAACCTTTAATACTATCATGGTATATAACTAAGTCATGAATTGTTTCTCTTCTATTGTGTTTAATTTAAAAAAATAACATTTAATACTGTCATGGTGTGAGTAAGTCGTGATTTGTTTCTCTTCTAATTTGTTTAAGTTTTAATAAACATTTAATTCTATCATTTATAAATAAGTCGTAAAATGTTTTTTTTCTAATTTGTTTAAGTTTTAATAAACATTTAATGGTATCAATGTAAAAATAAGTCGTGAATTGTTTCTCTTCAAATTTGTTTAATTTTAATAAACATTTAATATTATCAATATAAAAATAAGTGGTGAATTGATTCTCTTCTAATTTGTTTCATTTTAATAAACTTTTAATATTATTATGGTATAACTACTATCGTGAATTGTTTCTCTTCTAATTTGTTTAATTTTGATAAACATTTAATTTTATCATGGTATAACTAAGTCGTGAATTGTTTCTCTTCTAATTTGTTTCAATTTTAATAAACATTTAATACGGTCATGGTATAACTAAGGCGTAAATTGTTTCTCTTCTAATTTGTTTAATTTTAATAAATAATTAATACTATCATGGTATAAATAAATCGTTAATTGTTTCTCTTCTAATTTGTTTAATTTAAAAAAAAAACATTTAATACTATCATGGTGTGAGTAAGTCGTGAATTGTTTCTCTTCTTATTTGTTTAATATTAATAAACGTTTAATATTATCATGGTATAATTGCGTCAGGAATTGTTTCTCTTCTAATTTGTTTCATATTTAATAAACATTTAATTCTTTCATGGTATAAGTACTATCGTGAATTGTTTCTCTTCCAATTTGTTTAATTAAAAAAAAATTTTAATACTATCATGGTGTCAGTAAGTCTTTAATTTTTTCTCTTCTTATTTGTTTAATTACGATAAACAGTTAATACTATCATGGTATATAACTAAGTCATGAATTGTTTTTCTTCTAATGTGTTTAATTTTAAAAAATATCATTTAATACTATCATGGTGTGAGTAAGTCATGAATTGTTTCTCTTCTAATTTGTTTAATTTTTATAAACATTTAATATTATCAATGTAAACATAAGTCGTGTATTGTTTCTTTTCTAATTTGTTTAATTTTAATAAACATTTAATACTATCATGGTATAACTAAGTCGTGAATTCTTTCTCTTCAAATTTGTTTAATTTTAAAAACATTTAATATTATTATGGTACAACTACTCTCGTGAATAGATTCTCTTCTTATTTGTTTAATTTTAATAATCATTTAATATTATCATGGTATAATTGAGTCGTGAATTGTTTCTCTTCTAATTTGTTTCAATTTTAATACACATTTAATTCTGTCATAGTATAACTACTAGCGTGTATTGTTTCTTTTCTAATTTCTTTAATTTTAATAAACATTTAATGCTATTATGGTGTGACTAAGTTGTGAATTGTTTCTCTTCTAATTTGTTTAATTGAATAAAAACATTTAATACTGTCATGGTGTGAGTAAGTGGTGAATTGTTTCTCTTCTAATTTGTTTAATTAAAAAACAAAAGATTTAATACTATCATGGTGTGTATAAGTCGTGAATTGTTTCTCTTCTTATTTGTTTAATATTAATAAAACATTTAATATTATCACGGTATAATTGAGTCGTGAATTGTTTCTCTTCTAATTTGTTTCAATTTTAATACACATTTAATTCTATCATAGTATAACTACTAACGTGTATTGTTTCTTTTCTAATTTCTTTAATTTTAATAAACATTTAATATTATCATGGTATAAGTACTATCGTGAATTGTTTCTCTTCTTATTTGTTTAATTTTAATAAACATTTAATACTATCATGGTATAACTACTATCGTGAATTGTTTCTCTTCTAATTTGTTTAATTATAATAAACATTTAATACTATCATGGTATAACTACTATCGTGAATTGTTTCTCTTCTAATTTGTTTAATTATAATAAACATTTAATACTATCATGGTATAACTACTGTCGTGAATTGTTTCTCTTCTAATTTGTTTAATTATAATAAACATTTAATACTATCATGGTATACACCTAACTCGTCAATTGTTTCTCTTCTAATTTGTTTCAATTTTAATAAACATTTAATGCTATTATGGTGTGACTATGTTGTGAATTGTTTCTCTTCTAATTTGTTTAATTGAATAAAAACATTTAATACTATCATGGTGTGAGTAAGTGGTGAATTGTTTCTCTTCTAATTTGTTTAATTTAAAAACAAAAGACTTAATACTATCATGGTGTGAGTAAGTCGTGAAGTGTTTCTCTTCTTTTTTGTTTAATATTAATAAAACATTTAATATTATCACGGTATAATTGAGTCGTGAATTGTTTCTCTTCTAATTTGTTTATTTATAATAAATATTTAATACTATCATGGTATATAACTAAGTCGTGAATTGTTTCTCCCTTAATTTCTATAATTTTAATAAACATTTAATATTATTATGGTATAACTACTGTCGTGAATTGTTTCTTTTCTAATTTGTTTAATTATAATAAACATTTAATACTATCATTGTATATACGTAACTCGTCAAATGTTTCTCTTCTAATTTGTTTCAATTTTAATAAAGATTTAATGCTATTATGGTGTGACAAGGTTGTGAATTGTTTCTCTTCTAATTTGTTTAATTTTAATAAACATTTAATTTTATCATGATATAACTAAACCGTGAATTATTTCTCTTCTAATTTGTTTAATTATGATAAACATTTAATACTATTATGGTATAACTAAGTCGTGAATTGTTTATCTTCTAATTTGTTCAATTTTGATAAACATTTAATACTATCATGATATAAATAAGTCGTAAATTGTTTCTCTTCTAATTTGTTTAAATTTTAATAAACATTTAATATTATTAATGTAAAAATCAGTCATGAATTGTTTCTCTTCTAATTTGTTTAAGTTTTAATAAACGTTTAATACTATCATGGTAACTACCTAACTCGTCAATTGTTTCTCTTCTAATTTGTTTCAATTTTAATAAACATTTAATACTATCATGGTGTTAGTAAGTCGTGAATTGTTTCTCTTCTAATTTTTTTACTTAAAAATAACAATTAATACTATCATGGTGTGAGTAAGTCGTTAATTGTTTCTCTTCTTATTTGTTTAATATTAATAAACATTTAATATTATCATGGTATAATTGAGTCGTGAATTGTTTCTCTTCTAATTTGTTTCAATTTTAATAAATATTTAATTCTATCATGGTATAACTACTAGCGTATATTGTTTCTTTTCTAATTTGTTTAATTTTAATAAACATTTAATATTATCATGGTATAAGTACTATCGTGAATTGTTTCTCTACTAATTTGTTTATTAAAAAAAAAACATTTAATATTATCATGGTGTCAGTAAGTCTTTAATTGTTTCTCTTCTTATTTGTTTAATTATAATAAACCTTTAATACTATCATGGTATATAACTAAGTCATGAATTGTTTCTCTTCTAATGTGTTTAATTTAAAAAAATAACATTTAATACTGTCATGGTGTGAGTAAGTCGTGAATTGTTTCTCTTCTAATTTGTTTAAGTTTTAATAAACATTTAATTCTATCATGTATAAATAAGTCGTAAAATTTTTTTTCTAATTTGTTTAAGTTTTAATAAACATTTAATGGTATCAATGTAAAAATAAGTCGTGAATTGTTTCTCTTCTAATTTGTTTAATTTTAATAAACATTTAATATTATCAATGTAAAAATAAGTGGTGAATTGATTCTCTTCTAATTTGTTTAATTTTAATAAACATTTAATATTATTATGGTATAACTACTATCGTGAATTGTTTCTATTCTAATTTGTTTAATTTTAATAAACATTTAATACTATCGTGGTATAACAAAGTCGTGACTTGTTTCTCTTCTAATTTGATTAATTAAAAAAAAAAAACATTTAATACTATCATGGTGTGAGTAAGTCGTGAATTGTTTCTCTTCTTACTTGTTTAATTATAATAAACATTTAATACTATCATGGTATATAACTAAGTCGTGAATTATATCTCTTTTAATTTGTTTAATTATAATAAACATTTAATACAATCATGGTATAACTAAGTCGTGAATTGTTTCTCTTCTAATTTGTTTCATATTTAATAAACATTTAATTCTTTCATGGTATAAGTATTATAGTGAATTGTTTCTCTTCCAATTTGTTTAATTAAAAAAAAATTTTAATACTATCATGGTGTCAGTAAGTCTTTAATTTTTTCTCTTCTTATTTGTTTAATTATGATAAACAGTTAATACTATCATGGTATATAACTAAGTCATGAATTGTTTTTCTTCTAATGTGTTTAATTTTAAAAAATATCATTTAATACTATCATGGTGTGAGTAAGTAATGAATTGTTTCTCTTCTAATTTGTTTAATTTTATAAACATTTAATATTATCAATGTAAACATAAGTCGTGTATTGTTTCTCTTCTAATTTGTTTAATTTTAATAAACATTTAATACTATCATGGTATAACTAAGTCGTGAATTGTTTCTCTTCTAATTTGTTTAATTTTAAAAACATTTAATATTATTATGGTACAACTACTCTCGTGAATTGTTTCTCTTCTTATTTGTTTAATTTTAATAAACATTTAATATTATCATGGTATAATTGAGTCGTGAATTGTTTCTCTTCTAATTTGTTTAATTTTAATAAACATTTAATTCTATCATGGTATAACTACTAGCGTGTATTGTTTCTTTTCTAATTTCTTTAATTTTAATAAACATTTAATATTATCATGGTATAAGTACTATCGTGAATTGTTTCTCTTCTTATTTGTTTAATTTTAATAAACATTTAATACTATCATGGTATAACTACTATCGTGAATTGTTTCTCTTCTAATTTGTTTAATTATAATAAACATTTAATACTATCATGGTATACACCTAACTCGTCAATTGTTTCTCTTCTAATTTGTTTCAATTTTAATAAACATTTAATGCTATTATGGTGTGACTAAGATGTGAATTGTTTCTCTTCTAATTTGTTTAATTGAATAAAAACATTTAATACTATCATGGTGTGAGTAAGTGGTGAATTGTTTCTCTTCTAATTTGTTTAATTTTAAAACAAAATTTAATACTATCATGGTGTGAGTAAGTCGTGAATTGTTTCTCTTCTTATTTGTTTAATATTAATAAAACATTTAATATTATCATGGTATAATTGAGTCGTGAATTGTTTCTCTTCTAATTTGTTTAATTTTAAACACATTTAATTCTATCATAGTATAACTACTAGCGTGTATTGTTTCTTTTCTAATTTCTTTAATTTTAATAAACATTTAATATTATCATGGTATAAGTACTATCGTGAATTGTTTCTCTTCTTATTTGTTTAATTTTAATAAACATTTAATACTATCATGGTATAACTACTATCGTGAATTGTTTCTCTTCTAATTTGTTTAATTCTAATAAACATTTAATACTATCATGGTATATCTACTATCGTGAATTGTTTCTCTTCTAATTTGTTAATTATAATAAACATTTAATATTATCATGGTATACACCTAACTCGTCAATTGTTTCTCTTCTAATTTGTTTCAATTTTAATAAACATTTAATGCTATTATGGTGTGACTAAGTTGTGAATTGTTTCTCTTCTAATTTGTTTAATTGAATAAAAACATTTAATACTATCACGGTGTGAGTAAGTCGTGAATTGTTTCTCTTCTAATTTGTTTAATTTAAAAAAAAGATTTAATACTATCATGGTGTGAGTAAGTCGTGAATTGTTTCTCTTCTTATTTGTTTAATATTAATAAAACATTTAATATTATCACGGTATATTTGAGTCGTGAATTGTTTCTCTTCTAATTTGTTTATTTATAATAAATATTTAATACTATCATGGTATATAACTAAGTCGTGAATTGTTTCTCCTTTAATTTGTTTAATTTTAATAAACATTTAATATTATCATGGTATAACTACTGTCGTGAATTGTTTCTTTTCTAATTTGTTTAATTATAATAAACATTTAATACTATCATTGTATATACCTAAGTCGTCAATTGTTTCTCTTCTAATTTGTTTAATTTTAATAAACATTTAATACTATTATGGTGTGACAAGGTTGTGAATTGTTTCTCTTCTAATTTGTTTAATTTAATTAAAACATTTAATACTGTCATGGTGTGAGTAAGTCGTGAATTGTTTCTCTTCTAATTTGTTTAAGTTTTAATAAACATTTAATTTTATCATGATATAAACAAGTCGTAAATTGTTTCTTTTCTAATTTGTTTAATTTTAATAAACATTTAATGTTATCAATGTAAAAATAAGTCGTGAATTGTTTCTCTTTTAATTTGTTTAATTTTAATAAACATTTAATATTATCATGTAAAAATAAGTCGTGAATTGTTTCTCTTCTAATTTGTTTAATTTTAATAAACATTTAATTTTATCATGATATAACTAAACCGTGAATTGTTTCTCTTCTAATTTGTTTAATTATAATAAACATTTAATACTATCATGGTATAACTAAGTCGTGAATTGTTTCTCTTCTAATTTGTTTAATTTTAATAAACATTTAATATTATCATGGTATAACTATGTCGTGAATTGTTTCTCTTCTAATTTGTTTAATTTTAATAAACATTTAATTCTATCATTATATAAATAAGTCGTAAATTGTTTCTCTTCTAATTTGTTTAAATTTTAATAAACATTTAATATTATCAATGTAAAAATCAGTCGTGAATTGTTTCTCTTCTAATTTGTTTAATTTTAATAAACATTTAATACTATCATGGTTACTACCTAACTCGTCAATTGTTTCTCTTCTAATTTGTTTCAATTTTAATAAACATTTAATACTATCATGGTGTTAGTAAGTCGTGAATTGTTTCTCTTCTAATTTGTTTTATTGAAAAATAACATTTAATACTATCATGGTGTGAGTAAGTCGTTAATTGTTTCTCTTCTTATTTGTTTAATATTAATAAACATTTAATATTATCATGGTATAATTGAGTCGTGAATTGTTTCTCTTCTAATTTGTTTCAATTTTAATAAATATTTAATTCTATCATGGTATAACTACTAGCGTGTATTGTTTCTTTTCTAATTTCTTTAATTTTAATAATTATTTAATATTATCATGGTATAAGTACTATCGTGAATTGTTTCTCTTCTAAATTGTTTATTAAAAAAAAACATTTATTATTATCATGGTGTCAGTAAGTCTTTAATTGTTTCTCTTCTTATTTGTTTAATTATAATAAACATTTAATACTATCATGGTATATAACTAAGTCATGAATTGTTTCTCTTCTAATTTGTTTAATTAAAAAAATAACATTTAATACTATCATGGTGTGAGTAAGTCGTGAATTGTTTCTCTTCTAATTTGTTTAATTTTAATAAACATTTAATTCTATCATTTATAAATAAGTCGTAAATTGTTTTTTTCTAATTTGTTTAATTTTAATAAACATTTAATGGTATCAATGTAAAAATAAGTCGTGAATTGTTTCTCTTCTAATTTGTTTAATTTTAATAAACATTTAATATTATCAATATAAAAATAAGTGGTGAATTGTTTCTCTTCTAATTTGTTTAATTTTAATAAACATTTAATATTATCATGGTATAACTACTATCGTTAATTGTTTCTCTTCTAATTTGTTTAATTTTAATAAACATTTAATTTTATCATGGTATAACTAAGTCGTGAATTGTTTCTCTTCTAATTTGTTTCAATTTTAATAAACATTTAATACTATCATGGTATAACTAAGGCGTAAATTGTTTCTCTTCTAATTTGTTTAATTTTAATAAATAATTAATACTATCATGGTATAAATAAATCGTTAATTGTTTCTCTTCTAATTTGTTTAATTTAAAAAAAACATTTAATACTATCATGGTGTGAGTAAGTCGTGAATTGTTTCTCTTCTTATTTGTTTAATATTAATAAACATTTAATATTATCATGGTATAATTGCGTCAGGAATTGTTTCTCTTCTAATTTGTTTCATATTTAATAAACATTTAATTCTTTCATGGTATAAGTACTATCGTGAATTGTTTCTCTTCCAATTTGTTTAATTAAAAAAAAATTTTAATACTATCATGGTGTCAGTAAGTCTTTAATTTTTTCTCTTCTTATTTGTTTAATTACGATAAACATTTAATACTATCATGGTATATAACTAAGTCATGAATTGTTTTTCTTCTAATTTGTTTAATTTTAAAAATATCATTTAATACTATCATGGTGTGAGTAAGTCATGAATTGTTTCTCTTCTAATTTGTTTAATTTTAATAAACATTTAATATTATCAATGTAAACATAAGTCGTGTATTGTTTCTCTTCTAATTTGTTTAATTTTAATAAACATTTAATACTATCATGGTATAACTTAGTCGTGAATTGTTTCTCTTCTAATTTGTTTAATTTTAAAAAACATTTAATATTATTATGGTACAACTACTCTCGTGAATTGTTTCTCTTCTTATTTGTTTAATTTTAATAAACATTTAATATTATCATGGTATAATTGAGTCGTGAATTGTTTCTCTTCTAATTTGTTTCAATTTTAATAAACATTTAATTCTATCATGGTATAACTACTAGCGTGTATTGTTTCTTTTCTAATTTCTTTAATTTTAATAAACATTTAATGCTATTATGGTGTGACTAAGTTGTGAATTGTTTCTCTTCTAATTTGTTTAATTGAATAAAAACATTTAATACTATCATGGTGTGAGTAAGTGGTGAATTGTTTCTCTTCTAATTTGTTTAATTAAAAAAAAAAGATTTAATACTATCATGGTGTGTATAAGTCGTGAATTGTTTCTCTTCTTATTTGTTTAATATTAATAAAACATTTAATATTATCATGGTATAATTGAGTCGTGAATTGTTTCTCTTCTAATTTGTTTCAATTTTAATAAACATTTAATTCTATCATGGTATAACTACTAACGTGTATTGTTTCTTTTCTAATTTGTTTAATTTTAATAAACATTTAATATTATCATGGTATAAGTACTATCGTGAATTGTTTCTCTTCTTATTTGTTTAATTTTAATAAACATTTAATACTATCATGGTATAACTACTATCGTGAATTGTTTCTCTTCTAATTTGTTTAATTATAATAAACATTTAATACTATCATGGTATAACTACTATCGTGAATTGTTTCTCTTCTAATTTGTTTAATTATAATAAACATTTAATACTATCATGGTATAACTACTATCGTGAATTGTTTCTCTTCTAATTTGTTTAATTATAATAAACATTTAATACTATCATGGTATACACCTAACTCGTCAATTGTTTCTCTTCTAATTTGTTTCAATTTTAATAAACATTTAATGCTATCATGGTATAAACCTAAGTCGTGAATTGTTTATCTTCTAATTTGTTCAATTTTGATAAACATTTAATATTATCATGGTATAACTATGTCGTGAATTGTTTCTCTTCTAATTTGTTTCAATTTTAATAAACATTTGATTCTATCATTATATAAATAAGTCGTAAATTGTTTCTCTTCTAATTTGTTTAAATTTTAATAAACATTTAATATTATCAATGTAAAAATCAGTCGTGAATTGTTTCTCTTCTAATTTGTTTACGTTTTAATAAACATTTAATACTATCATGGTTACTACCTAACTCGTCAATTGTTTCTCTTCTAATTTGTTTAATTTTAATAAACATTTAATACTATCATGGTGTTAGTAAGTCGTGAATTGTTTCTCTTCTAATTTGTTTTATTGAAAAATAACAATTAATACTATCATGGTGTGAGTAAGTCGTTAATTGTTTCTCTTCTTATTTGTTTAATATTAATAAACATTTAATATTATCATGGTATAATTGAGTCGTGAATTGTTTCTCTTCTAATTTCTTTCAATTTTAATAAACATTTAATTCTATCATGGTATAACTACTAGCGTGTATTGTTTCTTTTCTAATTTGTTTAATTTTAATAAACATTTAATATTATCATGGTATAAGTACTATCGTGAATTGTTTCTCTTCTAATTTGTTTATTAAAAAAAACATTTATTATTATCATGGTGTCAGTAAGTCTTTAATTGTTTCTCTTCTTATTTGTTTAATTATAATAAACATTTAATACTATCATGGTATATAACTAAGTCATGAATTGTTTCTCTTCTAATTTGTTTAATTAAAAAAAATAACATTTAATACTATCATGGTGTGAGTAAGTCGTGAATTGTTTCTCTTCTAATTTGTTTAATTTTAATAAACATTTAATTCTATCATTTATAAATAAGTCGTAAATTGTTTTTTTTCTAATTTGTTTAAGTTTTAATAAACATTTAATGGTATCAATGTAAAAATAAGTCGTGAATTGTTTCTCTTCTAATTTGTTTAATTTTAATAAACATTTAATATTATCAATATAAAAATAAGTGGTGAATTGTTTCTCTTCTAATTTGTTTCATTTTAATAAACATTTAATATTATTATGGTATAACTACTATCGTTAATTGTTTCTCTTCTAATTTGTTTAATTTTAATAAACATTTAATTTTATCATGGTATAACTAAGTCGTGAATTGTTTCTCTTCTAATTTGTTTCAATTTTAATAAACATTTAATACTATCATGGTATAACTAAGGCGTAAATTGTTTCTCTTCTAATTTGTTTAATTTTAATAAATAATTAATACTATCATGGTATAAATAAATCGTTAATTGTTTCTCTTCTAATTTGTTTAATTTAAAAAAAACATTTAATACTATCATGGTGTGAGTAAGTCGTGAATTGTTTCTCTTCTTATTTGTTTAATATTAATAAACATTTAATATTATCATGGTATAATTGCGTCAGGAATTGTTTCTCTTCTAATTTGTTTCATATTTAATAAACATTTAATTCTTTCATGGTATAAGTACTATCGTGAATTGTTTCTCTTCTAATTTGTTTAATTAAAAAAAAATTTTAATACTATCATGGTGTCAGTAAGTCTTTAATTTTTTCTCTTCTTATTTGTTTAATTACGATAAACAGTTAATACTATCATGGTATATAACTAAGTCATGAATTGTTTTTCTTCTAATGTGTTTAATTTTAAAAAATATCATTTAATACTATCATGGTGTGAGTAAGTCATGAATTGTTTCTCTTCTAATTTGTTTAATTTTATAAACATTTAATATTATCAATGTAAACATAAGTCGTGAATTGTTTCTCTTCTAATTTGTTTAATTTTAATAAACATTTAATACTATCATGGTATAACTAAGTCGTGAATTGTTTCTCTTCTAATTTGTTTAATTTTAAAAACATTTAATATTATTATGGTACAACTACTCTCGTGAATTGTTTCTCTTCTTATTTGTTTAATTTTAATAAACATTTAATATTATCATGGTATAATTGAGTCGTGAATTGTTTCTCTTCTAATTTGTTTCAATTTTAATAAACATTTAATTCTATCATGGTATAACTACTAGCGTGTATTGTTTCTTTTCTAATTTGTTTAATTTTAATAAACATTTAATGCTATTATGGTGTGACTAAGTTGTGAATTGTTTCTCTTCTAATTTGTTTAATTGAATAAAAACATTTAATACTGTCATGGTGTGAGTAAGTGGTGAATTGTTTCTCTTCTAATTTGATTAATTAAAAAACAAAAGACTTAATACTATCATGGTGTGTATAAGTCGTGAATTGTTTCTCTTCTTATTTGTTTAATATTAATAAACATTTAATATTATCATGGTATAATTGAGTCGTGAATTGTTTCTCTTCTAATTTGTTTCAATTTTAATAAACATTTAATTCTATCATAGTATAACTACTAACGTGTATTGTTTCTTTTCTAATTTCTTTAATTTTAATAAACATTTAATATTATCATGGTATAAGTACTATCGTGAATTGTTTCTCTTCTTATTTGTTTAATTTTAATAAACATTTAATACTATCATGGTATAACTACTATCGTGAATTGTTTCTCTTCTAATTTGTTTAATTATAATAAACATTTAATACTATCATGGTATAACTACTATCGTGAATTGTTTCTCTTCTAATTTGTTTAATTATAATAAACATTTAATACTATCATGGTATAACTACTATCGTGAATTGTTTCTCTTCTAATTTGTTTAATTATAATAAACATTTAATACTATCATGGTATACACCTAACTCGTCAATTGTTTCTCTTCTAATTTGTTTCAATTTTAATAAACATTTAATGCTATTATGGTGTGACTATGTTGTGAATTGTTTCTCTTCTAATTTGTTTAATTGAATAAAAACATTTAATACTATCATGGTGTGAGTAAGTGGTGAATTGTTTCTCTTCTAATTTGTTTAATTAAAAAACAAAAGACTTAATACTATCATGATGTGAGTAAGTCGTGAATTGTTTCTCTTCTTTTTTGTTTAATATTAATAAACATTTAATATTATCATGGTATAATTGAGTCGTGAATTGTTTCTCTTCTAATTTGTTTATTTATAATAAATATTTAATACTATCATGGTATATAACTAAGTCGTGAATTGTTTCTCCCTTAATTTCTTTAATTTTAATAAACATTTAATATTATTATGGTATAACTACTGTCGTGAATTGTTTCTTTTCTAATTTGTTTAATTATAATAAACATTTAATACTATCATTGTATACACGTAACTCGTCAAATGTTTCTCTTCTAATTTGTTTCAATTTTAATAAACATTTAATGCTATTATGGTGTGACAAGGTTGTGAATTGTTTCTCTTCTAATTTGTTTAATTTAATTAAAACATTTAATACTATCATGGTGTGAGTAAGTGGTGAATTGTTTCTCTTCTAGTTTGTTTAATTTTTATAAACATTTAATATTATCATGTAAACATAAGTCGTGAATTGTTTCTCTTCTAATTTGTTTAATTTTAATAAACATTTAATACTATCATGGTATAACTAAGTCGTGAATTGTTTCTCTTCTAATTTGTTTAATTTTAAAAAACATTTAATATTATCATGGTATAAGTACTCTCGTGAATTGTTTCTCTTCTTATTTGTTTAATTTTAATAAACATTTAATATTATCATGGTATAATTAAGTCGTGAATTGTTTCTCTTCTAATTTGTTTAATTTTAATAAACATTTAATTCTATCATGGTATAACTACTAGCGTGAATTGTTTCTTTTCTAATTTCTTTAATTTTAATAAACATTTAATATTATCATGGTATAAGTACTATCGTGAATTGTTTCTCTTCTTATTTGTTTAATTTTAATAAACATTTAATACTATCATGGTATAACTACTATCGTGAATTGTTTCTCTTCTAATTTGTTTAATTATAATAAACATTTAATACTATCATGGTATACACTAACTCGTCAATTGTTTCTCTTCTAATTTGTTTAATTTTAATAAACATTTAATGCTATTATGGTGTGACTAAGTTGTGAATTGTTTCTCTTCTAATTTGTTTAATTGAATAAAAACATTTAATACTATCATGGTGTGAGTAAGTGGTGAATTGTTTCTCTTCTAATTTGTTTAATTAAAAAACAAAAGACTTAATACTATCATGATGTGTATAAGTCGTGAATTGTTTCTCTTCTTATTTGTTTAATATTAATAAAACATTTAATATTATCACGATATAATTGAGTCGTGAATTGTTTCTCTTCTAATTTGTTTCAATTTTAATAAAGATTTAATGCTATTATGGTGTGACAAGGTTGTGAATTGTTTCTCTTCTAATTTGTTTAAGTTTTAATAAACATTTAATTTTATCATGATATAAACAAGTCGTAAATTGTTTCTTTTCTAATTTGTTTAAGTTTTAATAAACATTTAATGTTATCAATGTAAAAATAAGTCGTGAATTGTTTCTCTTCTAATTTGTTTAATTTTAATAAACATTTAATTTTATCATGATATAACTAAACCGTGAATTATTTCTCTTCTAATTTGTTTAATTATGATAAACATTTAATACTATTATGGTATAACTAAGTCGTGAATTGTTTATCTTCTAATTTGTTCAATTTTGATAAACATTTAATACTATCATGATATAAACAAGTCGTAAATTGTTTCTCTTCTAATTTCTTTAAATTTTAATAAACATTTAATATTATTAATGTAAAAATCAGTCATGAATTGTTTCTCTTCTAATTTGTTTACGTTTTAATAAACATTTAATACTATCATGGTAACTACCTAACTCGTCAAGTGTTTCTCTTCTAATTTGTTTCAATTTTAATAAACATTTACTGCTATCATGGTATGTGACTAAGTTGTGAATTGTTTCTCTTCTAATTTGTTTAATTGAATAAAAACATTTAATACTATCATGGTATAACTAAGTCGTGAATTGTTTATATTCTAATTTGTTTAAGTTTTAATAAACATTTAATATTATCAATGTAAATATAAGTCTTGAATTGTTTCTTTTCTAATTTGTTTTAATTTTAATAAATAATTAATACTATCATGGTAAAAATAAATCGTTAATTGTTTCTCTTCTAAATTGCTTAAGTTTTAATAAACATTTAATATTATCAATGTAAAAAAAAGTCGTGAATTATTTCTTTTTTAATTTGTTTAATTTTAATAAACATTTAATACTATCATTGTATAACTAAGCCGTGAATTGCTTCTCCTTTAATTTGTTTAATTATAATATATTATCATGGTATATAACTAAGTCGTCAATTGTTTCTCTTCTAATTTGTTTAATTTTAATAAATAATTAATACTATCGTGGTATAAATAAATCGTTAATTGTTTCTTTTCCAATTTGATTAATTTAAAAAAAAACATTTAATACTATCATGGTGTGAGTAAGTCCTGAATTGTTTCTCTTCTTATTTGTTTAATTTTAATAAACATTTAATATTATCAATGTAAAAATAAGTCGTGATTTTTTCTCTTCTAATTTGTTTAATTTTAATAAACATTTAATACTATAATGGTATAACTAAGTCGTGAATTGTTTCTCTTCTAATTTGTTTAATTATAATAAATATTTAATACTATCATGGTATATACCTAAGTCGTGAATTGTTTCTCTTCTAATTTGTTTAATTTTAATAAACATTTAATATTATTATGGTATAAGTACTATCGTGAATTGTTTCTCTTCTAATTTGTTTAATTATTATAAATATTTAATACTATCATGGTATAAACCTGAGTCGTGAATTGATTCTCTTCTAATTTGTTTAATTTTAATAAATATTTAATATTATTATGGTATAACTACTATGGTGAATTAGTTCTCTTCTAATTTGTTTAATTATAATAAACATTTAATACTATCATGGTATATACCTAACTAGTCAATTGTTTCTCTTATAATTTGTTTCAATTTTAATAAACATTTAATTTTATTATGGTATAACTACTAGCGTGTATTGTTTCTTTTCTAATTTCTTTAATTTTAATAAACATTTAATATTATCATGGTATAAGTACTATCGTGAATTGTTTCTCTTCTAATTTGATTAATTAAAAAGAAAGATTTAATACTATCATGGTATATAACTAAGTCATGAATTCTTTCTCTTCTAATGTGTTTAATTTTAAAAAAATAACATTTAATACTGTCATGGTGTGAGTAAGTCGTGAATTGTTTCTCTTCTTATTTGTTTCAATTTTAATAAAAATTTAATGCTATTATGGTGTGACTTGGTTGTGAATTGTTTCTCTTCTAATTTGTTTAATATTAATAAACAATTAATACTATCGTGGTATAAATAAATCGTTAATTGTTTCTCTTCTAATTTCTTTAATTTAAAAATAACATTTAATACAATCATGGTGTGAGTAAGTCGTGAATTGTTTTTCTTCTTACTTGTTTAATTATAATAAACATTTAATATTATCATTGTATAACCTAGTCCTTATTTTGTTTCTCTTCTAATTTGTATAATTTTAATAAACATTTAACACTATCATGGTGTGACTAAGTCGTGAATTGTTTTTCTTCTAATTTCTTTAAGTTTTAATAAACATTTACTATTACCAATGTAAAAATAAGTCGTGAATTGTTTCTCTTCTAATTTGTTTAATTATAATAAACATTTAATACAATCATGCTACAACTAAGTCGTGAATTGTTTCTCTTCTAATTTGTTTAATTTTAATAAACATTTAATACTATCATGGTATAACTAAGTCGTGAATTGTTTCTCTTCTAATTTGTTTAATATTAATAAACATTTAGTATTATCATGGTATAACTACCAGCCTGTATTGTTTCTTTTCTAATTTCTTTAATTTTAATAAACATTTAATATTATCATGGTAAAAGTACTATCGTGAATTGTTTCTCTTCCAATTTCTTAAATTACAAAAAAAAACATTTAATATTATCATTGTGTGTGTAAGTCGTCAATTGTTTCTCTTCTAATTTGTTTCAATTTTCATAAACATTTAATGCTATTATAGTGTGACTAGGTTGTGAATTGTTTCTCTTCTAATTTGTTTAATTTTAAAAAATAACATTTAATACTATCATGGTCTGATTAAGTGGTGAATTGTTTCTCTTCTAATTTTTTTATATTAAAAAAAACATTTAATACTATCATGGTGTTAGTAAGTCGTTAATTGTTTCTCTTCTAATTTGTTTTACTGAAAAATAACATTTAATACTATCATGGTATAATTGAGTCGTGAATTGTTTATCTTCTAATTTGTTTCAATTTTAATAAATATTTAATTATATCATGGTATAACTACCAGCCTGTATTGTTTCTTTTCTAATATGTTTAATTTTAATAAACATTTAATATTATCATGGTATAAGTACTAATGTGATTTGTTTCTTTTCCAATTTGTTTAATTAAAAAAAAACATTTAATACTATCATTGTGTCAGTAAGTCTTTAATAGTTTCTCTTCTTATTTATTTAATTATAATAAACATTTAATACCATCATGGTATATAAGTAAGTCATAAATTGTTTCTCTTCTAATGTGTTTAATTTTAAAAAATAACATTTAATACTCTCATGGTGTGAGTAAGTCGTGAATTGTTTCTCTTTCAATTTGTTTAATTATAATAAATATTTAATACTATCATGGTATATAACTAAGTCGTGAATTGTTTCTCTTCTAATTTGTTTACTTTAATAAACATTTAATATTATTATGGAATAACTACTATCGTGAATTGTTTCTCTTCTACTTTGTTTAATTTTGATAAACATTTGATATTATCATAGTATAACTAAGTCGTTAATTGTTTCTCTTCTAATTTGTTTCAATTTTAATAAACATTTAATTCTATCATGATATAAATAAGTCGTAACTTGTTTCTCTTTTAATTTGTTTAAGTTTTAATAAACATTTAATATTATCAATGTAAAAATAAGTCGTGAATTGTTTCTCTTCTAAATTGTTTACGTTTTAATAAACATTTAATACGGTTATGGTATGTCTAAGTCGTGAATTGTTTCTCTTCTAATTTGTTTAATTTTAATAAATAATTAAATCTATCATGGTATAAATAAATCGTTAATTGTTTCTCTTCTAAATTGCTTAAGTTTTAATAAACATTTATTACTATCGTGGTATAACTAAGTCGTGAATTGTTTCTCTTCTTATTTGTTTAATTATAATAAATATTTAATACTATCATGGTATATAACTAAGTCGTGAATTGTTTCTCTTCTAATTTGTTTAATTTTAAAAAACATTAAATATTATTATGGTATAACTACTATCGTGAATTGTTTCTCTTCTAATTTTTTTTAATTTTGGTAAACATTTAATATTATCATGGTATAACTAAGTCGAGAATTGTTTCTCTATTAATTTGTTTCAATTTTAATAAACATTTAATGCTATTATGGTGTGACTTGGTTGTGAATTGTTTCTCTTCTAATTTGTTTAATTTTAATAAATAATTAATACTATCGTGGTATAAATAAATCGTTAATTGTTTGTCTTCTAATTTCTTTAATTTAAAAATAACATTTAATACATTCATGGTGTGAGTACGTCGTGAATTGTTTTTCTTCTTACTTGTTTAATTATAATAAACATTTAATATTATCATTGTATAACCTAGTCTTTATTTTGTTTCTTTTCTAATTTGTATAATTTTAATAAACATTTAACACTATCATGGTGTGACTAAGTCGTGAATTGTTTTTCTTCTTATTTGTTTAATTTTAATTAACATTTAATATTATCATGGTATTACTAGATCGTGAATTGTTTCTCTTCTAATTTGTTTCAATTTTAATAAACAGTTAATTCTATCATGATATAAATAAGTCGTAAATTGTTTCTTTTCTAATTTGTTTACGTTTTAATAAACATTTAATACGGTTATGGTATAACTAAGCCGTGAATTGTTTCTCTTCTAATTTGTTTAATTTTAATAAATAATTAAAACTATCATGGTATAAATAAATCGTTAATTGTTTCTCTTCTAAATTGCTTAAGTTTTAATAAACATTTAATACTATCATGGTATAACTAAGCCGTGAATTGTTTTTCTTCTAATTTGTTTAATTATAATAAACATTTAATACTATCATGGTATATCACTAAGTCGTCAATTGTTTCTCTTTTAATTCGTTTTAATTTTAATAAACATTTAATGCTATTATGGTGTGACTAGGTTGTGAATTGTTTCTCTTCTAATTAGTTTAATTTTAATAAATAATTATTACTATCATGGTATAAATAAATCGTTAATTGTTTCTCTTCTAATTCGTTTAATTTTAAAAAAACATTTATAACTATCATGGTGTCAGTAAGTGGTGAATTGTTTATCTTCTAATTTGTTTAATTTAAAAATAACATTTCATACAATCATGGTGTGAATAAGTCGTGAATTGTTTCTCTTCTTATTTGTTTAATATTAATAAACATTTAATATTATCATGGTATAATTGAGTCGTGAATTGTTTCTCTTCTAATTTGTTTCAATTTTAATAAACATTTAATTTTATCATGGTATAACTACTAGCTTGTATTGTTTCTTTTCTAATTTCTTTAATTTTAATAAACATTTAATATTATCATGGTATAAGTACTATCGTGAATTGTTTCTCTTCCAATTTGTTAAATTAAAAAAAAAACATTTAATACTATCATGGTGTCAGTAAGTCTTTAATTGTTTCTCTTCTTATTTGTTTAATTATAAAAAACATTTAATACTATCATGGTATATAACTAAGTCATGAATTGTTTCTCTTCTAATGTGTTTAATTTTAAAAAATAGCATTCAAAACTATCATGGTGTGAGTAAGTCGTGAATTGTTTCTCTTCTAATTTGTTTAATTTAAAAATAACATTTCATACAATCATGGTGTGAGTAAGTCGTGAATTGTTTCTCTTCTTATTTGTTTAATATTAATAAACGTTTAATATTATCATGGTATAATTGCGTCAAAAATTGTTTCTCTTGTAATTTGTTTCATATTTAATAAACATTTAATTCTTTCATGGTATAAGTACTATCGTGAATTGTTTCTCTTCCAATTTGTTTAATTAAAAAAAAACATTTAATACTATCATGGTGTCAGTAAGTCTTTAATTTTTTCTCTTCTTATTTGTTTAATTATGATAAACAGTTAATACTATCATGGTATATAACTAAGTCATGAATTGTTCTTCTTCTAATGTGTTTAATTTTTAAAAATATCATTTAATACTATCATGGTGTGAGTAAGTCATGAATTGTTTCTCTTCTAATTTGTTTAATTTTTATAAACATTTAATTTTATCATGATATAAACAAGTCGTAAATTGTTTCTTTTCTAATTTGTTTAAGTTTTAATAAACATTTAATGTTATCAATGTAAAAATAAGTCGTGAATTGTTTCTATTTTAATTTGTTTAATTTTAATAAACATTTAATATTATCAATGTAAAAATAAGTCGTGAATTGTTTCTCTTCTAATTTGTTTAATTTTAATAAACATTTAATTTTATCATGATATAACTAAACCGTGAATTATTTCTCTTCTAATTTGTTTAATTATGATAAACATTTAATACTATCATGGTATAACTAAGTCGTGAATTGTTTCTTTTCTAATTTGTTTCAATTTTAATAAACATTTAATATTATCATGGTATAACTATGTCGTGAATTGTTTCTCTTCTAATTTGTTTCAATTTTAATAAACATTTAATTCTATCATTATATAAATAAGTCGTAAATTGTTTCTCTTCTAATTTGTTTAAATTTTAATAAACATTTAATATTATCAATGTAAAAATCAGTCGTGAATTGTTTCTCTTCTAATTTGTTTACGTTTTAATAAACATTTAATACTATCATGGTTACTACCTAACTCGTCAATTGTTTCTCTTCTAATTTGTTTCAATTTTAATAAACATTTAATACTATCATGGTGTTAGTAAGTCGTGAATTGTTTCTCTTCTAATTTGTTTTATTGAAAAATAACAATTAATACTATCATGGTGTGAGTAAGTCGTTAATTGTTTCTCTTCTTATTTATTTAATATTAATAAACATTTAATATTATCATGGTATAATTGAGTCGTGAATTGTTTCTCTTCTAATTTCTTTCAATTTTAATAAATATTTAATTCTATCATGGTATAACTACTAGCGTGTATTGTTTCTTTTCTAATTTCTTTAATTTTAATAATTATTTAATATTATCATGGTATAAGTACTATCGTGAATTGTTTCTCTACTAATTGTTTATTAAAAAAAAACCTTTATTATTATCATGGTGTCAGTAAGTCTTTAATTGTTTCTCTTCTTATTTGTTTAATTATAATAAACCTTTAATACTATCATGGTATATAACTAAGTCATGAATTGTTTCTCTTCTAATGTGTTTAATTTTAAAAAATAACATTTAATACTGTCATGGTGTGAGTAAGTCGTGATTTGTTTCTCTTCTAATTTGTTTAAGTTTTAATAAACATTTAATTCTATCATTTATAAATAAGTCGTAAAATGTTTTTTTCTAATTTGTTTAAGTTTTAATAAACATTTAATGGTATCAATGTAAAAATAAGTCGTGAATTGTTTCTCTTCAAATTTGTTTAATTTTAATAAACATTTAATATTATCAATATAAAAATAAGTGGTGAATTGATTCTCTTCTAATTTGTTTCATTTTAATAAACTTTTAATATTATTATGGTATAACTACTATCGTTAATTGTTTCTCTTCTAATTTGTTTAATTTTGATAAACATTTAATTTTATCATGGTATAACTAAGTCGTGAATTGTTTCTCTTCTAATTTGTTTCAATTTTAATAAACATTTAATACGGTCATGGTATAACTAAGGCGTAAATTGTTTCTCTTCTAATTTGTTTAATTTTAATAAATAATTAATACTATCGTGGTATAAATAAATCGTTAATTGTTTCTCTTCTAATTTGTTTAATTTAAAAAAAAAACATTTAATACTATCATGGTGTGAGTAAGTCGTGAATTGTTTCTCTTCTTATTTGTTTAATATTAATAAACGTTTAATATTATCATGGTATAATTGCGTCAGGAATTGTTTCTCTTCTAATTTGTTTCATATTTAATAAACATTTAATTCTTTCATGGTATAAGTACTATCGTGAATTGTTTCTCTTCCAATTTGTTTAATTAAAAAAAAAATTTTAATACTATCATGGTGTCAGTAAGTCTTTAATTTTTTCTCTTCTTATTTGTTTAATTACGATAAACAGTTAATACTATCATGGTATATAACTAAGTCATGAATTGTTTTTCTTCTAATGTGTTTAATTTTAAAAAATATCATTTAATACTATCATGGTGTGAGTAAGTCATGAATTGTTTCTCTTCTAATTTGTTTAATTTTTATAAACATTTAATATTGTCAATGTAAACATAAGTCGTGTATTGTTTCTCTTCTAATTTGTTTAATTTTAATAAACATTTAATACTATCATGGTATAACTTAGTCGTGAATTCTTTCTCTTCAAATTTGTTTAATTTTAAAAACATTTAATATTATTATGGTACAACTACTCTCGTGAATAGATTCTCTTCTTATTTGTTTAATTTTAATAATCATTTAATATTATCATGGTATAATTGAGTCGTGAATTGTTTCTCTTCTAATTTGTTTCAATTTTAATACACATTTAATTCTGTCATAGTATAACTACTAGCGTGTATTGTTTCTTTTCTAATTTCTTTAATTTTAATAAACATTTAATGCTATTATGGTGTGACTAAGTTGTGAATTGTTTCTCTTCTAATTTGTTTAATTGAATAAAAACATTTAATACTGTCATGGTGTGAGTAAGTGGTGAATTGTTTCTCTTCTAATTTGATTAATTAAAAAACAAAAGACTTAATACTATCATGGTGTGTATAAGTCGTGAATTGTTTCTCTTCTTATTTGTTTAATATTAATAAAACATTTAATATTATCACGGTATAATTGAGTCGTGAATTGTTTCTCTTCTAATTTGTTTCAATTTTAATAAACATTTAATTCTATCATGGTATAACTACTAACGTGTATTGTTTCTTTTCTAATTTCTTTAATTTTAATAAACATTTAATATTATCATGGTATAAGTACTATCGTGAATTGTTTCTCTTCTTATTTGTTTAATTTTAATAAACATTTAATACTATCATGGTATAACTACTATCGTGAATTGTTTCTCTTCTAATTTGTTTAATTATAATAAACATTTAATACTATCATGGTATAACTACTATCGTGAATTGTTTCTCTTCTAATTTGTTTAATTATAATAAACATTTAATACTATCATGGTATAACTACTATCGTGAATTGTTTCTCTTCTAATTTGTTTAATTATAATAAACATTTAATACTATCATGGTATACACCTAACTCGTCAATTGTTTCTCTTCTAATTTGTTTCAATTTTAATAAACATTTAATGCTATTATGGTGTGACTATGTTGTGAATTGTTTCTCTTCTAATTTGTTTAATTGAATAAAAACATTTAATACTATCATGGTGTGAGTAAGTGGTGAATTGTTTCTCTTCTAATTTGTTTAATTTAAAAACAAAAGACTTAATACTATCATGGTGTGAGTAAGTCGTGAAGTGTTTCTCTTCTTATTTGTTTAATATTAATAAAACATTTAATATTATCACGGTATAATTGAGTCGTGAATTGTTTCTCTTCTAATTTGTTTATTTATAATAAATATTTAATACTATCATGGTATATAACTAAGTCGTGAATTGTTTCTCCCTTAATTTCTATAATTTTAATAAACATTTAATATTATTATGGTATAACTACTGTCGTGAATTGTTTCTTCTCTAATTTGTTTAATTATAATAAACATTTAATACTATCATTGTATATACGTAACTCGTCAAATGTTTCTCTTCTAATTTGTTTCAATTTTAATAAAGATTTAATGCTATTATGGTGTGACAAGGTTGTGAATTGTTTCTCTTCTAATTTGTTTAAGTTTTAATAAACATTTAATTTTATCATGATATAAACAAGTCGTAAATTGTTTCTTTTCTAATTTGTTTAAGTTTTAATAAACATTTAATGTTATCAATGTAAAAATAAGTCGTGAATTGTTTCTCTTCTAATTTGTTTAATTTTAATAAACATTTAATTTTATCATGATATAACTAAACCGTGAATTATTTCTCTTCTAATTTGTTTAATTATGATAAACATTTAATACTATTATGGTATAACTAAGTCGTGAATTGTTTATCTTCTAATTTGTTCAATTTTGATAAACATTTAATACTATCATGATATAAACAAGTCGTAAATTGTTTCTCTTCTAATTTCTTTAAATTTTAATAAACATTTAATATTATTAATGTAAAAATCAGTCATGAATTGTTTCTCTTCTAATTTGTTTAAGTTTTAATAAACATTTAATACTATCATGGTAACTACCTAACTCGTCAAGTGTTTCTCTTCTAATTTGTTTCAATTTTAATAAACATTTACTGCTATCATGGTATGTGACTAAGTTGTGAATTGTTTCTCTTCTAATTTGTTTAATTGAATAAAAACATTTAATACTATCATGGTATAACTAAGTCGTGAATTGTTTCTATTCTAATTTGTTTAAGTTTTAATAAACATTTAATATTATCAATGTAAATATAAGTCTTGAATTGTTTCTTTTCTAATTTGTTTTAATTTTAATAAATAATTAATACTATCATGGTAAAAATAAATCGTTAATTGTTTCTCTTCTAAATTGCTTAAGTTTTAATAAACATTTAATATTATCAATGTAAAAAAAAGTCGTGAATTATTTCTTTTTTAATTTGTTTAATTTTAATAAACATTTAATACTATCATTGTATAACTAAGCCGTGAATTGCTTCTCCTTTAATTTGTTTAATTATAATATATTATCATGGTATATAACTAAGTCGTCAATTGTTTCTCTTCTAATTTGTTTAATTTTAATAAATAATTAATACTATCGTGGTATAAATAAATCGTTAATTGTTTCTTTTCCAATTTGATTAATTTAAAAAAAAACATTTAATACTATCATGGTGTGAGTAAGTCCTGAATTGTTTCTCTTCTTATTTGTTTAATTTTAATAAACATTTAATATTATCAATGTAAAAATAAGTCGTGATTTTTCTCTTCTAATTTGTTTAATTTTAATAAACATTTAATACTATAATGGTATAACTAAGTCGTGAATTGTTTCTCTTCTAATTTGTTTAATTATAATAAATATTTAATACTATCATGGTATATACCTAAGTCGTGAATTGTTTCTCTTCTAATTTGTTTAATTTTAATAAACATTTAATATTATTATGGTATAAGTACTATCGTGAATTGTTTCTCTTCTAATTTGTTTAATTATTATAAATATTTAATACTATCATGGTATAAACCTGAGTCGTGAATTGTTTCTCTTCTAATTTGTTTAATTTTAATAAATATTTAATATTATTATGGTATAACTACTATGGTGAATTAGTTCTCTTCTAATTTGTTTAATTATAATAAACATTTAATACTATCATGGTATATACCTAACTAGTCAATTGTTTCTCTTATAATTTGTTTCAATTTTAATAAACATTTAATTTTATTATGGTATAACTACTAGCGTGTATTGTTTCTTTTCTAATTTCTTTAATTTTAATAAACATTTAATATTATCATGGTATAAGTACTATCGTGAATTGTTTCTCTTCTAATTTGTTTAATTAAAATAAACATTTAATACTATCATGGTATATAACTAAGTCATGAATTGTTTCTCTTCTAATTTGTTTAATTTTAAAAAAACATTTAATACTATCATGGTGTGAGTAAGTCGTGAATTGTTTCTTTTCTTATTTGTTTCAATTTTAATAAAAATTTAATGCTATTATGGTGTGACTTGGTTGTGAATTGTTTCTCTTCTAATTTGTTTAATATTAATAAACAATTAATACTATCGTGGTATAAATAAATCGTTAATTGTTTCTCTTCTAATTTGTTTAATTTAAAAATAACATTTAATACAATCATGGTGTGAGTAAGTCGTGAATTGTTTTTCTTCTTACTTGTTTAATTATAATAAACATTTAATATTATCATTGTATAACCTAGTCCTTATTTTGTTTCTCTTCTAATTTGTATAATTTTAATAAACATTTAACACTATCATGGTGTGACTAAGTCGTGAATTGTTTTTCTTCTAATTTCTTTAAGTTTTAATAAACATTTACTATTACCAATGTAAAAATAAGTCGTGAATTGTTTCTCTTCTAATTTGTTTAATTATAATAAACATTTAATACAATCATGCTACAACTAAGTCGTGAATTGTTTCTCTTCTAATTTGTTTAATTTTAATAAACATTTAATACTATCATGGTATAACTAAGTCGTGAATTGTTTCTCTTCTAATTTGTTTAATATTAATAAACATTTAGTATTATCATGGTATAACTACCAGCCTGTATTGTTTCTTTTCTAATTTCTTTAATTTTAATAAACATTTAATATTATCATGGTAAAAGTACTATCGTGAATTGTTTCTCTTCCAATTTGTTAAATTACAAAAAAAAACATTTAATATTATCATTGTGTGTGTAAGTCGTCAATTGTTTCTCTTCTAATTTGTTTCAATTTTTATAAACATTTAATGCTATTATGGTGTGACTAGGTTGTGAATTGTTTCTCTTCTAATGTGTTTAATTTTAAAAAATAACATTTAATACTATCATGGTCTGATTAAGTGGTGAATTGTTTCTCTTCTAATTTTTTTATATTAAAAAAAACATTTAATACTATCATGGTGTTAGTAAGTCGTTAATTGTTTCTCTTCTAATTTGTTTTACTGAAAAATAACATTTAATACTATCATGGTATAATTGAGTCGTGAAATGTTTATCTTCTAATTTGTTTCAATTTTAATAAATATTTAATTATATCATGGTATAACTACCAGCCTGTATTGTTTCTTTTCTAATATGTTTAATTTTAATAAACATTTAATATTATCATGGTATAAGTACTAATGTGATTTGTTTCTTTTCCAATTTGTTTAATTAAAAAAAAACATTTAATACTATCATTGTGTCAGTAAGTCTTTAATAGTTTCTCTTCTTATTTATTTAATTATAATAAACATTTAATACCATCATGGTATATAAGTAAGTCATAAATTGTTTCTCTTCTAATGTGTTTAATTTTAAAAAATAACATTTAATACTCTCATGGTGTGAGTAAGTCGTGAATTGTTTCTCTTTCAATTTGTTTAATTATAATAAATATTTAATACTATCATGGTATATAACTAAGTCGTGAATTGTTTCTCTTCTAATTTGTTTACTTTAATAAACATTTAATATTATTATGGAATAACTACTATCGTGAATTGTTTCTCTTCTACTTTGTTTAATTTTGATAAACATTTGATATTATCATAGTATAACTAAGTCGTTAATTGTTTCTCTTCTAATTTGTTTCAATTTTAATAAACATTTAATTCTATCATGATATAAATAAGTCGTAACTTGTTTCTCTTTTAATTTGTTTAAGTTTTAATAAACATTTAATATTATCAATGTAAAAATAAGTCGTGAATTGTTTCTCTTCTAAATTGTTTACGTTTTAATAAACATTTAATACGGTTATGGTATGTCTAAGTCGTGAATTGTTTCTCTTCTAATTTGTTTAATTTTAATAAATAATTAAATCTATCATGGTATAAATAAATCGTTAATTGTTTCTCTTCTAAATTGCTTAAGTTTTAATAAACATTTATTACTATCGTGGTATAACTAAGTCGTGAATTGTTTCTCTTCTTATTTGTTTAATTATAATAAATATTTAATACTATCATGGTATATAACTAAGTCGTGAATTGTTTCTCTTCTAATTTGTTTAATTTTAAAAAACATTAAATATTATTATGGTATAACTACTATCGTGAATTGTTTCTCTTCTAATTTTTTTTTAATTTTGGTAAACATTTAATATTATCATGGTATAACTAAGTCGAGAATTGTTTCTCTATTAATTTGTTTCAATTTTAATAAACATTTAATGCTATTATGGTGTGACTTGGTTGTGAATTGTTTCTCTTCTAATTTGTTTAATTTTAATAAATAATTAATACTATCGTGGTATAAATAAATCGTTAATTGTTTGTCTTCTAATTTCTTTAATTTAAAAATAACATTTAATACATTCATGGTGTGAGTACGTCGTGAATTGTTTTTCTTCTTACTTGTTTAATTATAATAAACATTTAATATTATCATTGTATAACCTAGTCTTTATTTTGTTTCTTTTCTAATTTGTATAATTTTAATAAACATTTAACACTATCATGGTGTGACTAAGTCGTGAATTGTTTTTCTTCTTATTTGTTTAATTTTAATTAACATTTAATATTATCATGGTATTACTAGATCGTGAATTGTTTCTCTTCTAATTTGTTTCAATTTTAATAAACAGTTAATTCTATCATGATATAAATAAGTCGTAAATTGTTTCTTTTCTAATTTGTTTACGTTTTAATAAACATTTAATACGGTTATGGTATAACTAAGCCGTGAATTGTTTCTCTTCTAATTTGTTTAATTTTAATAAATAATTAAAACTATCATGGTATAAATAAATCGTTAATTGTTTCTCTTCTAAATTGCTTAAGTTTTAATAAACATTTAATACTATCATGGTATAACTAAGCCGTGAATTGTTTTTCTTCTATTTTGTTTAATTATAATAAACATTTAATACTATCATGGTATATCACTAAGTCGTCAATTGTTTCTCTTTTAATTCGTTTTAATTTTAATAAACATTTAATGCTATTATGGTGTGACTAGGTTGTGAATTGTTTCTCTTCTAATTAGTTTAATTTTAATAAATAATTATTACTATCATGGTATAAATAAATCGTTAATTGTTTCTCTTCTAATTCGTTTAATTTAAAAAAAACATTTATAACTATCACGGTGTCAGTAAGTGGTGAATTGTTTATCTTCTAATTTGTTTAATTTAAAAATAACATTTAATACAATCATGGTGTGAATAAGTCGTGAATTGTTTCTCTTCTTATTTGTTTAATATTAATAAACATTTAATATTATCATGGTATAATTGAGTCGTGAATTGTTTCTCTTCTAATTTGTTTCAATTTTAATAAACATTTAATTTTATCATGGTATAACTACTAGCTTGTATTGTTTCTTTTCTAATTTCTTTAATTTTAATAAACATTTAATATTATCATGGTATAAGTACTATCGTGAATTGTTTCTCTTCTAATTTGTTAAATTAAAAAAAAACATTTAATACTATCATGGTGTCAGTAAGTCTTTAATTGTTTCTCTTCTTATTTGTTTAATTATAAAAACATTTAATACTATCATGGTATATAACTAAGTCATGAATTGTTTCTCTTCTAATGTGTTTAATTTTAAAAAATAGCATTTAAAACTATCATGGTGTGAGTAAGTCGTGAATTGTTTCTCTTCTAATTTGTTTAATTTAAAAATAACATTTCATACAATCATGGTGTGAGTAAGTCGTGAATTGTTTCTCTTCTTATTTGTTTAATATTAATAAACGTTTAATATTATCATGGTATAATTGCGTCAAAATTGTTTCTCTTCTAATTTGTTTCATATTTAATAAACATTTAATTCTTTCATGGTATAAGTACTATCGTGAATTGTTTCTCTTCCAATTTGTTTAATTAAAAAAAAACATTTAATACTATCATGGTGTCAGTAAGTCTTTAATTTTTTCTCTTCTTATTTGTTTAATTATGATAAACAGTTAATACTATCATGGTATATAACTAAGTCATGAATTGTTCTTCTTCTAATGTGTTTAATTTTTAAAAATATCATTTAATACTATCATGGTGTGAGTAAGTCATGAATTGTTTCTCTTCTAATTTGTTTAATTTTTATAAACATTTAATTTTATCATGATATAAACAAGTCGTAAATTGTTTCTTTTCTAATTTGTTTAAGTTTTAATAAACATTTAATGTTATCAATGTAAAAATAAGTCGTGAATTGTTTCTCTTTTAATTTGTTTAATTTTAATAAACATTTAATATTATCAATGTAAAAATAAGTCGTGAATTGTTTCTCTTCTAATTTGTTTAATTTTAATAAACATTTAATTTTATCATGATATAACTAAACCGTGAATTATTTCTCTTCTAATTTGTTTAATTATGATAAACATTTAATACTATTATGGTATAACTAAGTCGTGAATTGTTTATCTTCTAATTTGTTCAATTTTGATAAACATTTAATATTATCATGGTATAACTATGTCGTGAATTGTTTCTCTTCTAATTTGTTTCAATTTTAATAAACATTTGATTCTATCATTATATAAATAAGTCGTAAATTGTTTCTCTTCTAATTTGTTTAAATTTTAATAAACATTTAATATTATCAATGTAAAAATCAGTCGTGAATTGTTTCTCTTCTAATTTGTTTACGTTTTAATAAACATTTAATACTATCATGGTTACTACCTAACTCGTCAATTGTTTCTCTTCTAATTTGTTTCAATTTTAATAAACATTTAATACTATCATGGTGTTAGTAAGTCGTGAATTGTTTCTCTTCTAATTTGTTTTACTGAAAAATAACAATTAATACTATCATGGTGTGAGTAAGTCGTTAATTGTTTCTCTTCTTATTTATTTAATATTAATAAACATTTAATATTATCATGGTATAATTGAGTCGTGAATTGTTTCTCTTCTAATTTCTTTCAATTTTAATAAATATTTAATTCTATCATGGTATAACTACTAGCGTGTATTGTTTCTTTTCTAATTTCTTTAATTTTAATAATTATTTAATATTATCATGGTATAAGTACTATCGTGAATTGTTTCTCTACTAAATTGTTTATTAAAAAAAAACCTTTATTATTATCATGGTGTCAGTAAGTCTTTAATTGTTTCTCTTCTTATTTGTTTAATTATAATAAACCTTTAATACTATCATGGTATATAACTAAGTCATGAATTGTTTCTCTTCTAATGTGTTTAATTTAAAAAAATAACATTTAATACTGTCATGGTGTGAGTAAGTCGTGATTTGTTTCTCTTCTAATTTGTTTAAGTTTTAATAAACATTTAATTCTATCATTTATAAATAAGTCGTAAAATGTTTTTTTCTAATTTGTTTAAGTTTTAATAAACATTTAATGGTATCAATGTAAAAATAAGTCGTGAATTGTTTCTCTTCAAATTTGTTTAATTTTAATAAACATTTAATATTATCAATATAAAAATAAGTGGTGAATTGATTCTCTTCTAATTTGTTTCATTTTAATAAACTTTTAATATTATTATGGTATAACTACTATCGTTAATTGTTTCTCTTCTAATTTGTTTAATTTTGATAAACATTTAATTTTATCATGGTATAACTAAGTCGTGAATTGTTTCTCTTCTAATTTGTTTCAATTTTAATAAACATTTAATACGGTCATGGTATAACTAAGTCGTAAATTGTTTCTCTTCTAATTTGTTTAATTTTAATAAATAATTAATACTATCGTGGTATAAATAAATCGTTAATTGTTTCTCTTCTAATTTGTTTAATTTAAAAAAAAAACATTTAATACTATCATGGTGTGAGTAAGTCGTGAATTGTTTCTCTTCTTATTTGTTTAATATTAATAAACGTTTAATATTATCATGGTATAATTGCGTCAGGAATTGTTTCTCTTCTAATTTGTTTCATATTTAATAAACATTTAATTCTTTCATGGTATAAGTACTATCGTGAATTGTTTCTCTTCCAATTTGTTTAATTAAAAAAAAAATTTTAATACTATCATGGTGTCAGTAAGTCTTTAATTTTTTCTCTTCTTATTTGTTTAATTACGATAAACAGTTAATACTATCATGGTATATAACTAAGTCATGAATTGTTTTTCTTCTAATGTGTTTAATTTTAAAAATATCATTTAATACTATCATGGTGTGAGTAAGTCATGAATTGTTTCTCTTCTAATTTGTTTAATTTTTATAAACATTTAATATTATCAATGTAAACATAAGTCGTGTATTGTTTCTCTTCTAATTTGTTTAATTTTAATAAACATTTAATACTATCATGGTATAACTTAGTCGTGAATTCTTTCTCTTCAAATTTGTTTAATTTTAAAAACATTTAATATTATTATGGTACAACTACTCTCGTGAATAGTTTCTCTTCTTATTTGTTTAATTTTAATAATCATTTAATATTATCATGGTATAATTGAGTCGTGAATTGTTTCTCTTCTAATTTGTTTCAATTTTAATACACATTTAATTCTGTCATAGTATAACTACTAGCGTGTATTGTTTCTTTTCTAATTTCTTTAATTTTAATAAACATTTAATGCTATTATGGTGTGACTAAGTTGTGAATTGTTTCTCTTCTAATTTGTTTAATTGAATAAAAACATTTAATACTGTCATGGTGTGAGTAAGTGGTGAATTGTTTCTCTTCTAATTTGATTAATTAAAAAACAAAAGACTTAATACTATCATGGTGTGTATAAGTCGTGAATTGTTTCTCTTCTTATTTGTTTAATATTAATAAAACATTTAATATTATCACGGTATAATTGAGTCGTGAATTGTTTCTCTTCTAATTTGTTTCAATTTTAATACACATTTAATTCTATCATAGTATAACTACTAACGTGTATTGTTTCTTTTCTAATTTCTTTAATTTTAATAAACATTTAATATTATCATGGTATAAGTACTATCGTGAATTGTTTCTCTTCTTATTTGTTTAATTTTAATAAACATTTAATACTATCATGGTATAACTACTATCGTGAATTGTTTCTCTTCTAATTTGTTTAATTATAATAAACATTTAATACTATCATGGTATAACTACTATCGTGAATTGTTTCTCTTCTAATTTGTTTAATTATAATAAACATTTAATACTATCATGGTATAACTACTATCGTGAATTGTTTCTCTTCTAATTTGTTTAATTATAATAAACATTTAATACTATCATGGTATACACCTAACTCGTCAATTGTTTCTCTTCTAATTTGTTTCAATTTTAATAAACATTTAATGCTATTATGGTGTGACTATGTTGTGAATTGTTTCTCTTCTAATTTGTTTAATTGAATAAAACATTTAACACTATCATGGTGTGAGTAAGTGGTGAATTGTTTCTCTTCTAATTTGTTTAATTTAAAAACAAAAGACTTAATACTATAATGGTGTGAGTAAGTCGTGAAGTGTTTCTCTTCTTTTTTGTTTAATATTAATAAAACATTTAATATTATCACGGTATAATTGAGTCGTGAATTGTTTCTCTTCTAATTTGTTTATTTATAATAAATATTTAATACTATCATGGTATATAACTAAGTCGTGAATTGTTTCTCCCTTAATTTCTATAATTTTAATAAACATTTAATATTATTATGGTATAACTACTGTCGTGAATTGTTTCTTTTCTAATTTGTTTAATTATAATAAACATTTAATACTATCATTGTATACACGTAACTCGTCAAATGTTTCTCTTCTAATTTGTTTCAATTTTAATAAAGATTTAATGCTATTATGGTGTGACAAGGTTGTGAATTGTTTCTCTTCTAATTTGTTTAATTTAATTAAAACATTTAATACTATCATGGTGTGAGTAAGTCGTGAATTGTTTCTCTTCTAGTTTGTTTAATTTTTATAAACATTTAATATTATCAATGTAAACATAAGTCGTGTATTGTTTCTCTTCTAATTTGTTTAATTTTAATAAACATTTAATACTATCATGGTATAACTAAGTTGTGAATTCTTTCTCTTCAAATTTGTTTAATTTTAAAAACATTTAATATTATTATGGTATAACTACTCGTGAATTGTTTCTCTTCTTATTTGTTTAATTTTAATAAACATTTAATATTATCATGGTATAATTAAGTCGTGAATTGTTTCTCTTCTAATTTGTTTCAATTTTAATACACATTTAATTCTGTCATAGTATAACTACTAGCGTGTATTGTTTCTTTTCTAATTTCTTTAATTTTAATAAACATTTAATATTATCATGGTATAAGTACTATCGTGAATTGTTTCTCTTCTTATTTGTTTAATTTTAATAAACATTTAATACTATCATGGTATAACTACTATCGTGAATTGTTTCTCTTCTAATTTGTTTAATTATAATAAACATTTAATACTATCATGGTATACACCTAACTCGTCAATTGTTTCTATTCTAATTTGTTTCAATTTTAATAAACATTTAATGCTATTATGGTGTGACTAAGTTGTGAATTGTTTCTCTTCTAATTTGTTTAATTGAATAAAAACATTTAATACTATCATGGTGTGAGTAAGTGGTGAATTGTTTCTCTTCTAATTTGTTTAATTAAAAAACAAAAGACTTAATACTATCATGATGTGTATAAGTCGTGAATTGTTTCTCTTCTTATTTGTTTAATATTAATAAAACATTTAATATTATCACGATATAATTGAGTCGTGAATTGTTTCTCTTCTAATTTGTTTCAATTTTAATACACATTTAATTCTATCATGGTATAACTACTAGCGTGTATTGTTTCTTTTCTAATTTGTTTAATTTTAATAAACATTTAATATTATCATGGTATAAGTACTATCGTGAATTGTTTCTCTTCTAATTTGTTTAATTTTAATAAACATTTAATACTATCATGGTATAACTACTATCGTGAATTGTTTCTCTTCTAATTTGTTTAATTATAATAAACATTTAATACTATCATGGTATAACTACTATCGTGAATTGTTTCTCTTCTAATTTGTTTAATTATAATAAACATTTAATACTATCATGGTATAACTAAGTCGTCAATTGTTTCTCTTCTAATTTGTTTAATTTTAATAAACATTTAATGCTATTATGGTGTGACTAAGTTGTGAATTGTTTCTCTTCTAATTTGTTTAATTTAATAAAACATTTAATACTATCATGGTGTGAGTAAGTGGTGAATTGTTTCTCTTCTAATTTGTTTAATTTAAAAAAAAAGATTTAATACTATCATGGTGTGAGTAAGTCGTGAAGTGTTTCTCTTCTTATTTGTTTAATATTAATAAAACATTTAATATTATCACGGTATAATTGAGTCGTGAATTGTTTCTCTTCTAATTTGTTTATTTATAATAAATATTTAATACTATCATGGTATATAACTAAGTCGTGAATTGTTTCTCCCTTAATTTCTATAATTTTAATAAACATTTAATATTATCATGGTATAACTACTGTCGTGAATTGTTTCTTCTCTAATTTGTTTAATTATAATAAACATTTAATATTATCATGGTATAAGTACTATCGTGAATTGTTTCTCTTCTTATTTGTTTAATTTTAATAAACATTTAATACTATCATGGTATAACTACTATCGTGAATTGTTTCTCTTCTAATTTGTTTAATTATAATAAACATTTAATACTATCATGGTATAACTACTATCGTGAATTGTTTCTCTTCTAATTTGTTTAATTATAATAAACATTTAATACTATCATGGTATACACCTAACTCGTCAATTGTTTCTCTTCTAATTTGTTTAATTTTAATAAACATTTAATACTATTATGGTGTGACTATGTTGTGAATTGTTTCTCTTCTAATTTGTTTAATTGAATAAAAAACATTTAATACTATCATGGTGTGAGTAAGTCGTGAATTGTTTCTCTTCTAATTTGTTTAATTTAAAAACAAAAAAGATTTAATACTATCATGGTGTGAGTAAGTCGTGAATTGTTTCTCTTCTTATTTGTTTAATTTTAATAAACATTTAATATTATCATGGTATAATTGAGTCGTGAATTGTTTCTCTTCTAATTTGTTTATTTATAATAAACATTTAATACTATCATGGTATATAACTAAGTCGTGAATTGTTTCTCTCTTAATTTGTTTAATTTTAATAAACATTTAATATTATTATGGTATAACTACTGTCGTGAATTGTTTCTTCTTTAATTTGTTTAATTAATAATAAACATTTAATACTATCATGGTATATACGTAACTCGTCAATTGTTTCTCTTCTAATTTGTTTAATTTTAATAAACATTTAATTTTATCATGATATAAACAAGTCGTAAATTGTTTCTTTTCTAATTTGTTTAATTTTAATAAACATTTAATATTATCATGTAAAAATAAGTCGTGAATTGTTTCTCTTCTAATTTGTTTAATTTTAATAAACATTTAATTTTATCATGGTATAACTAAACCGTGAATTGTTTCTCTTCTAATTTGTTTAATTATGATAAACATTTAATACTATCATGGTATAACTAAGTCGTGAATTGTTTCTCTTCTAATTTGTTTAATTTTAATAAACATTTAATACTATCATGATATAAACAAGTCGTAAATTGTTTCTCTTCTAATTTCTTTAAATTTTAATAAACATTTAATATTATTAATGTAAAAATCAGTCATGAATTGTTTCTCTTCTAATTTGTTTAAGTTTTAATAAACATTTAATACTATCATGGTAACTACCTAACTCGTCAATTGTTTCTCTTCTAATTTGTTTCAATTTTAATAAACATTTAATACTATCATGGTATGTGACTAAGTTGTGAATTGTTTCTCTTCTAATTTGTTTAATTGAATAAAAACATTTAATACTATCATGGTATAACTAAGTCGTGAATTGTTTCTCTTCTAATTTGTTTAATTTTAATAAACATTTAATATTATCAATGTAAATATAAGTCTTGAATTGTTTCTTTTCTAATTTGTTTTAATTTTAATAAATATTTAATACTATCATGGTAAAAATAAATCGTTAATTGTTTCTCTTCTAAATTGTTTAAGTTTTAATAAACATTTAATATTATCAATGTAAAAAAAAGTCGTGAATTGTTTCTTTTTAATTTGTTTAATTTTAATAAACATTTAATACTATCATTGTATAACTAAGTCGTGAATTGTTTCTCTTTAATTTGTTTAATTATAATATATTATCATGGTATATAACTAAGTCGTCAATTGTTTCTCTTCTAATTTGTTTAATTTTAATAAATAATTAATACTATCATGGTATAAATAAATCGTTAATTGTTTCTTTTCTAATTTGTTTAATTTAAAAAAAACATTTAATACTATCATGGTGTGAGTAAGTCCTGAATTGTTTCTCTTCTTATTTGTTTAATTTTAATAAACATTTAATATTATCAATGTAAAAATAAGTCGTGATTTTTTCTCTTCTAATTTGTTTAATTTTAATAAACATTTAATACTATAATGGTATAACTAAGTCGTGAATTGTTTCTCTTCTAATTTGTTTAATTATAATAAACATTTAATACTATCATGGTATATACCTAAGTCGTGAATTGTTTCTCTTCTAATTTGTTTAATTTTAATAAACATTTAATATTATTATGGTATAAGTACTATCGTGAATTGTTTCTCTTCTAATTTGTTTAATTATTATAAACATTTAATACTATCATGGTATAAACCTAAGTCGTGAATTGTTTCTCTTCTAATTTGTTTAATTTTAATAAACATTTAATATTATTATGGTATAACTACTATGGTGAATTGTTTCTCTTCTAATTTGTTTAATTATAATAAACATTTAATACTATCATGGTATATACCTAACTAGTCAATTGTTTCTCTTCTAATTTGTTTAATTTTAATAAACATTTAATTTTATCATGGTATAACTACTAGCGTGTATTGTTTCTTTTCTAATTTGTTTAATTTTAATAAACATTTAATATTATCATGGTATAAGTACTATCGTGAATTGTTTCTCTTCTAATTTGTTTAATTAAAAAAAAAGATTTAATACTATCATGGTATATAACTAAGTCATGAATTGTTTCTCTTCTAATTTGTTTAATTTTAAAAAAATAACATTTAATACTATCATGGTGTGAGTAAGTCGTGAATTGTTTCTCTTCTTATTTGTTTCAATTTTAATAAAAATTTAATGCTATTATGGTGTGACTTGGTTGTGAATTGTTTCTCTTCTAATTTGTTTAATATTAATAAACATTTAATACTATCATGGTATAAATAAATCGTTAATTGTTTCTCTTCTAATTTCTTTAATTTAAAAATAACATTTAATACAATCATGGTGTGAGTAAGTCGTGAATTGTTTTTCTTCTTATTTGTTTAATTATAATAAACATTTAATATTATCATTGTATAACCTAGTCCTTAATTTGTTTCTCTTCTAATTTGTTTAATTTTAATAAACATTTAATACTATCATGGTGTGACTAAGTCGTGAATTGTTTTTCTTCTAATTTGTTTAATTTTAATAAACATTTAATATTATCAATGTAAAAATAAGTCGTGAATTGTTTCTCTTCTAATTTGTTTAATTATAATAAACATTTAATACTATCATGGTATAACTAAGTCGTGAATTGTTTCTCTTCTAATTTGTTTAATTTTAATAAACATTTAATACTATCATGGTATAACTAAGTCGTGAATTGTTTCTCTTCTAATTTGTTTAATATTAATAAACATTTAGTATTATCATGGTATAACTACCAGCCTGTATTGTTTCTTTTCTAATTTCTTTAATTTTAATAAACATTTAATATTATCATGGTAAAAGTACTATCGTGAATTGTTTCTCTTCCAATTTGTTTAAATTAAAAAAAAACATTTAATATTATCATTGTGTGTGTAAGTCGTCAATTGTTTCTCTTCTAATTTGTTTCAATTTTATAAACATTTAATGCTATTATGGTGTGACTAGGTTGTGAATTGTTTCTCTTCTAATTTGTTTAATTTTAAAAAATAACATTTAATACTATCATGGTCTGATTAAGTGGTGAATTGTTTCTCTTCTAATTTTTTTATATTAAAAAAAACATTTAATACTATCATGGTGTTAGTAAGTCGTTAATTGTTTCTCTTCTAATTTGTTTTAATGAAAAATAACATTTAATACTATCATGGTATAATTGAGTCGTGAAATGTTTCTCTTCTAATTTGTTTCAATTTTAATAAATATTTAATTCTATCATGGTATAACTACCAGCCTGTATTGTTTCTTTTCTAATATGTTTAATTTTAATAAACATTTAATATTATCATGGTATAAGTACTAATGTGAATTGTTTCTCTTCCAATTTGTTTAATTAAAAAAAAACATTTAATACTATCATTGTGTCAGTAAGTCTTTAATTGTTTCTCTTCTTATTTGTTTAATTATAATAAACATTTAATACCATCATGGTATATAAGTAAGTCATAAATTGTTTCTCTTCTAATGTGTTTAATTTTAAAAAATAACATTTAATACTATCATGGTGTGAGTAAGTCGTGAATTGTTTCTCTTCAATTTGTTTAATTATAATAAACATTTAATACTATCATGGTATATAACTAAGTCGTGAATTGTTTCTCTTCTAATTTGTTTACTTTAATAAACATTTAATATTATTATGGAATAACTACTATCGTGAATTGTTTCTCTTCTAATTTGTTTAATTTTAATAAATAATTAAAACTGTCATGGTATAAATAAGTCGTTAATTGTTTCTCTTCTAATTTGTTTCAATTTTAATAAACATTTAATTCTATCATGATATAAATAAGTCGTAATTGTTTCTCTTTTAATTTGTTTAATTTTAATAAACATTTAATATTATCAATGTAAAAATAAGTCGTGAATTGTTTCTCTTCTAAATTGTTTACGTTTTAATAAACATTTAATACTATTATGGTATGTCTAAGTCGTGAATTGTTTCTCTTCTAATTTGTTTAATTTTAATAAATAATTAAATCTATCATGGTATAAATAAATCGTTAATTGTTTCTCTTCTAAATTGTTTAATTTTAATAAACATTTATTACTATCATGGTATAACTAAGTCGTGAATTGTTTCTCTTCTTATTTGTTTAATTATAATAAATATTTAATACTATCATGGTATATAACTAAGTCGTGAATTGTTTCTCTTCTAATTTGTTTAATTTTAAAAAACATTAAATATTATTATGGTATAACTACTATCGTGAATTGTTTCTCTTCTAATTTTTTTTAATTTTAATAAACATTTAATATTATCATGGTATAACTAAGTCGAGAATTGTTTCTCTATTAATTTGTTTCAATTTTAATAAACATTTAATGCTATTATGGTGTGACTTGGTTGTGAATTGTTTCTCTTCTAATTTGTTTAATTTTAATAAATAATTAATACTATCGTGGTATTAATAAATCGTTAATTGTTTGTCTTCTAATTTCTTTAATTTAAAAATAACATTTAATACATTCATGGTGTGAGTACGTCGTGAATTGTTTTTCTTCTTACTTGTTTAATTATAATAAACATTTAATATTATCATTGTATAACCTAGTCTTTATTTTGTTTCTTTTCTAATTTGTATAATTTTAATAAACATTTAACACTATCATGGTGTGACTAAGTCGTGAATTGTTTTTCTTCTTATTTGTTTAATTTTAATAAACATTTAATATTATCATGGTATTACTAGATCGTGAATTGTTTCTCTTCCAATTTGTTTCAATTTTAATAAACAGTTAATTCTATCATGATATAAATAAGTCGTAAATTGTTTCTTTTCTAATTTGTTTACGTTTTAATAAACATTTAATACGGTTATGGTATAACTAAGCCGTGAATTGTTTCTCTTCTAATTTGTTTAATTTTAATAAATAATTAAAACTATCATGGTATAAATAAATCGTTAATTGTTTCTCTTCTAAATTGCTTAAGTTTTAATAAACATTTAATACTATCATGGTATAACTAAGCCGTGAATTGTTTTTCTTCTATTTTGTTTAATTATAATAAACATTTAATACTATCATGGTATATCACTAAGTCGTCAATTGTTTCTCTTTTAATTCGTTTTAATTTTAATAAACATTTAATGCTATTATGGTGTGACTAGGTTGTGAATTGTTTCTCTTCTAATTAGTTTAATTTTAATAAATAATTATTACTATCATGGTATAAATAAATCGTTAATTGTTTCTCTTCTAATTCGTTTAATTTAAAAAAAAACATTTATAACTATCACGGTGTCAGTAAGTGGTGAATTGTTTATCTTCTAATTTGTTTAATTTAAAAATAACATTTCATACAATCATGGTGTGAATAAGTCGTGAATTGTTTCTCTTCTTATTTGTTTAATATTAATAAACATTTAATATTATCATGGTATAATTGAGTCGTGAATTGTTTCTCTTCTAATTTGTTTCAATTTTAATAAACATTTAATTTTATCATGGTATAACTACTAGCTTGTATTGTTTCTTTTCTAATTTCTTTAATTTTAATAAACATTTAATATTATCATGGTATAAGTACTATCGTGAATTGTTTCTCTTCCAATTTGTTAAATTAAAAAAAAAACATTTAATACTATCATGGTGTCAGTAAGTCTTTAATTGTTTCTCTTCTTATTTGTTTAATTATAAAAAACATTTAATACTATCATGGTATATAACTAAGTCATGAATTGTTTCTCTTCTAATGTGTTTAATTTTAAAAAATAGCATTCAAAACTATCATGGTGTGAGTAAGTCGTGAATTGTTTCTCTTCTAATTTGTTTAATTTAAAAATAACATTTCATACAATCATGGTGTGAATAAGTCGTGAATTGTTTCTCTTCTTATTTGTTTAATATTAATAAACGTTTAATATTATCATGGTATAATTGCGTCAAAAATTGTTTCTCTTGTAATTTGTTTCATATTTAATAAACATTTAATTCTTTCATGGTATAAGTACTATCGTGAATTGTTTCTCTTCCAATTTGTTTAATTAAAAAAAAACATTTAATACTATCATGGTGTCAGTAAGTCTTTAATTTTTTCTCTTCTTATTTGTTTAATTATGATAAACAGTTAATACTATCATGGTATATAACTAAGTCATGAATTGTTCTTCTTCTAATGTGTTTAATTTTTAAAAATATCATTTAATACTATCATGGTGTGAGTAAGTCATGAATTGTTTCTCTTCTAATTTGTTTAATTTTTATAAACATTTAATATTATCAATGTAAACATAAGTCGTGTATTGTTTCTCTTCTAATTTGTTTAATTTTAATAAACATTTAATACTATCATGGTATAACTAAGTCGTGAATTCTTTCTCTTCTAATTTGTTTAATTTTAAAAACATTTAATATTATTATGGTACAACTACTCTCGTGAATAGTTTCTCTTCTTATTTGTTTAATTTTAATAATCATTTAATATTATCATGGTATAATTGAGTCGTGAATTGTTTCTCTCCTAATTTGTTTCAATTTTAATACACATTTAATTCTATCATAGTATAACTACTAGCGTGTATTGTTTCTTTTCTAATTTGTTTAATTTTAATAAACATTTAATATTATCATGGTATAAGTACTATCGTGAATTGTTTCTCTTCTTATTTGTTTAATTTTAATAAACATTTAATACTGTCATGGTATAACTACTATCGTGAATTGTTTCTCTTCTAATTTGTTTAATTATAATAAACATTTAATACTATCATGGTATAACTACTAGCCTGTATTGTTTCTTTCTAATTTGTTTAATTTTAATAAACATTTAATATTATCATGGTAAAAGTACTATCGTGAATTGTTTCTCTTCTAATTTTTTAAATTAAAAAAAACATTTAATATTATCATGGTGTGTGTAAGTCGTCAATTGTTTCTCTTCTAATTTGTTTCAATTTTCATAAACATTTAATGCTATTATAGTGTGACTAGGTTGTGAATTGTTTCTCTTCTAATGTGTTTAATTTTAAAAAATAACATTTAATACTATCATGGTCTGATTAAGTCGGTGAATTGTTTCTCTTCTAATTTTTTTTATATTAAAAAAAACATTTAATACTATCATGGTGTTAGTAAGTCGTTAATTGTTTCTCTTCTAATTTGTTTTAATTTAAAAATAACATTTAATACTATCATGGTATAATTGAGTCGTGAAATGTTTATCTTCTAATTTGTTTCAATTTTAATAAACATTTAATATTATCATGGTATAAGTACTAATGTGATTTGTTTCTTTTCCAATTTGTTTAATTAAAAAAAAACATTTAATACTATCATTGTGTCAGTAAGTCTTTAATTGTTTCTCTTCTTATTTGTTTAATTATAATAAACATTTAATACTATCATGGTATATAAGTAAGTCATAAATTGTTTCTCTTCTAATTTGTTTAATTTTAAAAAAATAACATTTAATACTATCATGGTGTGAGTAAGTCGTGAATTGTTTCTCTTCTAATTTGTTTAATTATAATAAACATTTAATACTATCATGGTATATAACTAAGTCGTGAATTGTTTCTCTTCTAATTTGTTTACTTTAATAAACATTTAATATTATTATGGAATAACTACTATCGTGAATTGTTTCTCTTCTACTTTGTTTAATTTTGATAAACATTTGATATTATCATAGTATAACTAAGTCGTTAATTATTTCTCTTCTAATTTGTTTCAATTTTAATAAACATTTAATTCTATCATGATATAAATAAGTCGTAATTGTTTCTCTTTAATTTGTTTAATTTTAATAAACATTTAATATTATCAATGTAAAATAAGTCGTGAATTGTTTCTCTTCTAATTTGTTTAATTTTAATAAACATTTAATACGGTTATGGTATGTCTAAGTCGTGAATTGTTTCTCTTCTAATTTGTTTAATTTTAATAAATAATTAAATCTATCATGGTATAAATAAATCGTTAATTGTTTCTCTTCTAATTTGTTTAATTTTAATAAACATTTATTACTATCATGGTATAACTAAGTCGTGAATTGTTTCTCTTCTTATTTGTTTAATTATAATAAATATTTAATACTATCATGGTATATAACTAAGTCGTGAATTGTTTCTCTTCTAATTTGTTTAATTTTAAAAAACATTAAATATTATTATGGTATAACTACTATCGTGAATTGTTTCTCTTCTAATTTTTTTAATTTTAATAAACATTTAATATTATCATGGTATAACTAAGTCGTGAATTGTTTCTCTATTAATTTGTTTAATTTTAATAAACATTTAATGCTATCATGGTGTGACTTGGTTGTGAATTGTTTCTCTTCTAATTTGTTTAATTTTAATAAATAATTAATACTATCATGGTATAAATAAATCGTTAATTGTTTCTCTTCTAATTTGTTTAATTTAAAATAACATTTAATACAATCATGGTGTGAGTAAGTCGTGAATTGTTTTTCTTCTTAATTTGTTTAATTATAATAAACATTTAATATTATCATTGTATAACCTAGTCTTTATTTTGTTTCTTTTCTAATTTGTTTAATTTTAATAAACATTTAATACTATCATGGTGTGACTAAGTCGTGAATTGTTTTTCTTCTTATTTGTTTAATTTTAATTAACATTTAATATTATCATGGTATAACTAAATCGTGAATTGTTTCTCTTCTAATTTGTTTCAATTTTAATAAACAGTTAATTCTATCATGATATAAATAAGTCGTAAATTGTTTCTTTTCTAATTTGTTTACGTTTTAATAAACATTTAATACTATTATGGTATAACTAAGCCGTGAATTGTTTCTCTTCTAATTTGTTTAATTTTAATAAATAATTAATACTATCATGGTATAAATAAATCGTTAATTGTTTCTCTTCTAAATTGCTTAATTTTAATAAACATTTAATACTATCATGGTATAACTAAGTCGTGAATTGTTTTTCTTCTAATTTGTTTAATTATAATAAACATTTAATACTATCATGGTATATCACTAAGTCGTCAATTGTTTCTCTTTTAATTCGTTTTAATTTTAATAAACATTTAATGCTATTATGGTGTGACTAGGTTGTGAATTGTTTCTCTTCTAATTAGTTTAATTTTAATAAATAATTATTACTATCATGGTATAAATAAATCGTTAATTGTTTCTCTTCTAATTTGTTTAATTTAAAAAAAACATTTATAACTATCATGGTGTCAGTAAGTCGTGAATTGTTTCTCTTCTAATTTGTTTAATTTAAAAATAACATTTAATACTATCATGGTGTGAATAAGTCGTGAATTGTTTCTCTTCTTATTTGTTTAATATTAATAAACATTTAATATTATCATGGTATAATTGAGTCGTGAATTGTTTCTCTTCTAATTTGTTTAATTTTAATAAACATTTAATTTTATCATGGTATAACTACTAGCTTGTATTGTTTCTTTTCTAATTTGTTTAATTTTAATAAACATTTAATATTATCATGGTATAAGTACTATCGTGAATTGTTTCTCTTCCAATTTGTTAAATTAAAAAAAAAACATTTAATACTATCATGGTGTCAGTAAGTCTTTAATTGTTTCTCTTCTTATTTGTTTAATTATAAAAAACATTTAATACTATCATGGTATATAACTAAGTCATGAATTGTTTCTCTTCTAATTTGTTTAATTTTAAAAATAGCATTTAATACTATCATGGTGTGAGTAAGTCGTGAATTGTTTCTCTTCTAATTTGTTTAATTTAAAATAACATTTAATACTATCATGGTGTGAGTAAGTCGTGAATTGTTTCTCTTCTTATTTGTTTAATATTAATAAACATTTAATATTATCATGGTATAATTGCGTCAAAAATTGTTTCTCTTGTAATTTGTTTCATATTTAATAAACATTTAATTCTTTCATGGTATAAGTACTATCGTGAATTGTTTCTCTTCCAATTTGTTTAATTAAAAAAAAACATTTAATACTATCATGGTGTCAGTAAGTCTTTAATTTTTTCTCTTCTTATTTGTTTAATTATAATAAACATTTAATACTATCATGGTATATAACTAAGTCATGAATTGTTTTTCTTCTAATTTGTTTAATTTTAAAAAATATCATTTAATACTATCATGGTGTGAGTAAGTCGTGAATTGTTTCTCTTCTAATTTGTTTAATTTTATAAACATTTATTATTATCAATGTAAACATAAGTCGTGAATTGTTTCTCTTCTAATTTGTTTAATTTTAATAAACATTTAATACTATCATGGTATAACTAAGTCGTGAATTGTTTCTCTTCTAATTTGTTTAATTTTAAAAAACATTTAATATTATTATGGTACAACTAAGTCGTGAATTGTTTCTCTTCTTATTTGTTTAATTTTAATAATCATTTAATATTATCATGGTATAATTGAGTCGTGAATTGTTTCTCTTCTAATTTGTTTAATTTTAATAAACATTTAATTCTATCATAGTATAACTACTAGCGTGAATTGTTTCTTTTCTAATTTGTTTAATTTTAATAAACATTTAATATTATCATGGTATAAGTACTATCGTGAATTGTTTCTCTTCTTATTTGTTTAATTTTAATAAACATTTAATACTGTCATGGTATAACTACTATCGTGAATTGTTTCTCTTCTAATTTGTTTAATTATAATAAACATTTAATACTATCATGGTATAACTACTAGTCGTGTATTGTTTCTTTTCTAATTTGTTTAATTTTAATAAACATTTAAATTATCATGGTAAAAGTACTATCGTGAATTGTTTCTCTTCTAATTTGTTAAATTAAAAAAAACATTTAATATTATCATTGTGTGTGTAAGTCGTCAATTGTTTCTCTTCTAATTTGTTTCAATTTTAATAAACATTTAATGCTATTATGGTGTGACTAGGTTGTGAATTGTTTCTCTTCTAATTTGTTTAATTTTAAAAAATAACATTTAATACTATCATGGTATGATTAAGTGGTGAATTGTTTCTCTTCTAATTTTTTTTTTATATTAAAAAAAACATTTAATACTATCATGGTGTTAGTAAGTCGTTAATTGTTTCTCTTCTAATTTGTTTTAATTACTGAAAAATAACATTTAATACTATCATGGTATAATTGAGTCGTGAATTGTTTCTCTTCTAATTTGTTTAATTTTAATAAATATTTAATTATTTCATGGTATAACTACCAGCCTGTATTGTTTCTTTTCTAATTTGTTTAATTTTAATAAACATTTAATATTATCATGGTATAAGTACTAATGTGATTTGTTTCTTTCTAATTTGTTTAATTAAAAAAAACATTTAATACTATCATTGTGTCAGTAAGTCTTTAATTGTTTCTCTTCTTATTTGTTTAATTATAATAAACATTTAATACTATCATGGTATATAAGTAAGTCATAAATTGTTTCTCTTCTAATGTGTTTAATTTTAAAAAAATAACATTTAATACTCTCATGGTGTGAGTAAGTCGTGAATTGTTTCTCTTCAATTTGTTTAATTATAATAAACATTTAATACTATCATGGTATATAACTAAGTCGTGAATTGTTTCTCTTCTAATTTGTTTACTTTAATAAACATTTAATATTATTATGGAATAACTACTATCGTGAATTGTTTCTCTTCTATTTGTTTAATTTTAATAAACATTTAATATTATCATAGTATAACTAAGTCGTTAATTGTTTCTCTTCTAATTTGTTTCAATTTTAATAAACATTTAATTCTATCATGATATAAATAAGTCGTAACTTGTTTCTCTTTTAATTTGTTTAAGTTTTAATAAACATTTAATATTATCAATGTAAAAATAAGTCGTGAATTGTTTCTCTTCTAAATTGTTTAATTTTAATAAACATTTAATACGGTTATGGTATGTCTAAGTCGTGAATTGTTTCTCTTCTAATTTGTTTAATTTTAATAAATAATTAAATCTATCATGGTATAAATAAATCGTTAATTGTTTCTCTTCTAAATTGTTTAAGTTTTAATAAACATTTATTACTATCGTGGTATAACTAAGTCGTGAATTGTTTCTCTTCTTATTTGTTTAATTATAATAAATATTTAATACTATCATGGTATATAACTAAGTCGTGAATTGTTTCTCTTCTAATTTGTTTAATTTTAAAAAACATTAAATATTATTATGGTATAACTACTATCGTGAATTGTTTCTCTTCTAATTTTTTTTTAATTTTGATAAACATTTAATATTATCATGGTATAACTAAGTCGAGAATTGTTTCTCTATTAATTTGTTTCAATTTTAATAAACATTTAATGCTATTATGGTGTGACTTGGTTGTGAATTGTTTCTCTTCTAATTTGTTTAATTTTAATAAATAATTAATACTATCATGATATAAATAAATCGTTAATTGTTTCTCTTCTAATTTGTTTAATTTAAAAATAACATTTAATACAATCATGGTGTGAGTACGTCGTGAATTGTTTTCTTCTTACTTGTTTAATTATAATAAACATTTAATATTATCATTGTATAACCTAGTCTTTATTTTTGTTTCTTTTCTAATTTGTTTAATTTTAATAAACATTTAACACTATCATGGTGTGACTAAGTCGTGAATTGTTTTTCTTCTTATTTGTTTAATTTTAATTAACATTTAATATTATCATGGTATAACTAAATCGTGAATTGTTTCTCTTCTAATTTGTTTAATTTTAATAAACATTTAATTCTATCATGATATGAATAAGTCGTAAATTGTTTCTTTCTAATTTGTTTAATTTTAATAAACATTTAATACTTATGGTATAACTAAGCCGTGAATTGTTTCTCTTCTAATTTGTTTAATTTTAATAAATAATTAAAACTATCATGGTATAAATAAATCGTTAATTGTTTCTCTTCTAAATTGTTTAATTTTAATAAACATTTAATACTATCATGGTATAACTAAGTCGTGAATTGTTTCTCTTCTTATTTGTTTAATTATAATAAACATTTAATACTATCATGGTATATCACTAAGTCGTCAATTGTTTCTCTTTTAATTCGTTTTAATTTTAATAAACATTTAATGCTATTATGGTGTGACTAGGTTGTGAATTGTTTCTCTTCTAATTTGTTTAATTTTAATAAATAATTAATACTATCATGGTATAAATAAATCGTTAATTGTTTCTCTTCTAATTTGTTTAATTTAAAAAAAACATTTATAACTATCATGGTGTAAGTAAGTGGTGAATTGTTTCTCTTCTAATTTGTTTAATTTAAAAATAACATTTAATACAATCATGGTGTGAATAAGTCGTGAATTGTTTCTCTTCTAATTTGTTTAATATTAATAAACATTTAATACTATCATGGTATGATTAAGTCGTGAATTGTTTCTCTTCTAATTTTTTTTATATTAAAAAAAACATTTAATACTATCATGGTATTAGTAAGTCGTTAATTGTTTCTCTTCTAATTTGTTTTATTTTAAAAATAACATTTAATACTATCATGGTATAATTGAGTCGTGAATTGTTTCTCTTCTAATTTGTTTCAATTTTAATAAACATTTAATTCTATCATGGTATAACTACCAGTCGTGTATTGTTTCTCTTCTAATTTGTTTAATTTTAATAAACATTTAATATTATCATGGTATAAGTACTAATCGTGAATTGTTTCTCTTCTAATTTGTTTAATTAAAAAACATTTAATACTATCATTGTGTCAGTAAGTCTTTAATTGTTTCTCTTCTTATTTGTTTAATTATAATAAACATTTAATACTATCATGGTATATAAGTAAGTCGTGAATTGTTTCTCTCTAATTTGTTTAATTTTAAAAAAAATAACATTTAATACTATCATGGTGTGAGTAAGTCGTGAATTGTTTCTCTTCTAATTTTTTACTTTAATAAACATTTAATATTATTATGGAATAACTACTATCGTGAATTGTTTCTCTTCTAATTTGTTTAATTTTAATAAACATTTAATACTATCATGGTATAAATAAATCGTTAATTGTTTCTCTTCTAATTTGTTTAATTTTAATAAACATTTAATATATCATGGTATAACTAAGTCGTGAATTGTTTTTCTTCTAATTTGTTTAATTTTAATAAACATTTAATACTATCATGGTATATCACTAAGTCGTCAATTGTTTCTCTTCTAATTTGTTTAATTTTAATAAACATTTAATGCTATTATGGTGTGACTAGGTTGTGAATTGTTTTCTCTTCTAATTTGTTTAATTTTTAATAAACATTTAATACTATCATGGTATAAATAAATCGTTAATTGTTTCTCTTCTAATTTGTTTAATTTTAAAAAACATTTATACTATCATGGTGTCAGTAAGTCGTGAATTGTTTCTCTTCTAATTTGTTTAATTTAAAAAATAACATTTAATACTATCATGGTATGAATAAGTCGTGAATTGTTTCTCTTCTTATTTGTTTAATTTTAATAAACATTTAATATTATCATGGTATAATTGAGTCGTGAATTGTTTCTCTTCTAATTTGTTTCAATTTTAATAAACATTTAATTTTATCATGGTATAACTACTACATTGCTTGAATTGTTTCTCTTCTAATTTCTTTTAATTTTAATAAACATTTAATATTATCATGGTATAAATACTATCGTGAATTGTTTCTCTTCTAATTTGTTTAATTTTAAAAAACATTTAATACTATCATGGTGTAAGTAAGTCGTTAATTGTTTCTCTTCTATTTGTTTAATTAAAAAACATTTAATATTATCATGGTGTAATTAAGTCGTTAATTGTTTCTCTTCTAATTTGTTTAATTTATAATAAACATTTAATACTATCATGGTATATAACTAAGTCGTGAATTGTTTCTCTTCTAATTTGTTTAATTTTAAAAAATAACATTTAATATTATCATGGTGTAAGTAAGTCGTGAATTGTTTCTCTTCTAATTTGTTTAATTTTAATAAACATTTTATTCTATCATGTATAAATAAGTCGTAAAATTGTTTCTCTTCTAATTTGTTTAATTTTAATAAACATTTAATACTATCATGTATAAATAAGTCGTGAATTGTTTCTCTTCTAATTTGTTTAATTTTAATAAACATTTAATATTATCATGGTATAACTACTATCGTGAATTGTTTCTCTTCTAATTTGTTTAATTTTAATAAACATTTAATTTTATCATGGTAT
>NC_134836.1:62401709-62454527 GCF_004210375.1 Tachypleus tridentatus | reverse complement strand
AATAGATGGTCGTGAACGTGTATATTTAATCACTTAGTGTCACTGATGTCTGTAATAAATATAGAAACATATGGCTCACTCTCTGTTTCTTCGTATAATACAGAAACTGATTAAATTCTTGGCCAGCGTCTTTCACTAAATACCAAATCTCTGATTCAATTCTTCTGGACTTATGTCTCTGAGTCTATTAATATACAGTGATATGTTTTGTCAAGTTGTTTGAAATGCATACCAGTTGCTGGAATGAATTTCTGGTTAATTTTATATTTAAAAGGTCACAGCTATATTTAACTGGCTGTGAAACCAACAATGGAGGTATTATATTATACAATGATATACGTTTCACGTTATGAAACGTGCTTCGAAAGCTGAATGTCTTTCCACGAAAACAACAAGATATTAAGTATTTGATCATTGTGTATCCACGTTAAAAAAAACTAAGCAGTCTATGTGATGTGACATGTCTTAAATCTTTTAGATAACTTCGCTTTCTGGTTCAGACTCTTCTAAAATGTTACACACACACAAATATATATAAGCACACATAACACAAAATGATATGTTTCTACACTGAAAGCGATGGTCCTGCCAGAGTGAAATATTTCCAGTAATTCAAACCTTGTGTGCCATTTAAGAAAGCCTTGGTTCAAACTCTTGTAATAACAACAATTAATTTTTATAATTTTCTTACGATTGCTATTGTAATATTTCTTGTGCTTTGTCGACCTTCAATGGGCTGTTTCCTAACAAGACTAAAAACAATCACCAACTTGCTGCACGTGCGTTTCGTGGTTGTTTCTACCAGCAGCTTCTTTTATTGAAATCTCTGACACAGAAAGACGTCATTGCGTTAGAAACATTTATGTTTAAAGTAACTTTACGACGTTATTTGTTGAATGTTCTTGTTATTATTTCCGTATCACAAAGATACACAATGGGCTATCTGAGCTCTGCCCGCTGCGGGGATTCGAGCCCCGACATTTAGCGTCGTATATCCATGAACTTATCTCTGATCCACCAGGAGACAAACTTGATGGTCTATATATTCTTTTTTTTTCATGTTTGATGAGACGCCAGCATACCTTAACTGAAAGTATTTTTACAGGTGCCTACACAACAGGTTCTTAAACATTCAATTTCATTCTCAATAAATAAAGAAATCAATAACTCGAAGGTCACGTTGAACTAAAATTCACGTCAGTTTTTTCTGAAACGACAACGTAATATAAATATTTGAACAGCTTGACTACTTTAAATAATGTATTGTTTGCTCTGATATTAGAATAATAAAGTATATTTATTATCTTTTTTGTTTAAAAAAACTTTGTTTATTCTCTTTTAGCGTACGTTTACCTTCACTTGGTAAAAAAACTCCATATAGCTTTAGGTAAAATTGAGTAAAATATTAAAGGTACACACAGGGGTGTTAGATAAGTCAGTAAGGGTTTTTGGAACAATCTCCAACGAGCTTCATTTAACACGTAGGTAGGGTCGTTAGAAAGTCAGTACGTGTGTTTGGAACAATCTTTAACACTTTTCATTTAACACGCAGGTGGGATCGTTAGAAAATCAGTGTCTGGAACATTATCTAGCACGTTCACTTTATAAGCACGTGTGGACATCTGCTTATAATTAACAAACGATTGAACCAACTTTCATCACATTCGATAGGTAATCTAAGAAACATAAGGAATTTCGATGTTCAATCCCAGCTATATTCTTTTCCTTTATATTAGTTAAATGAGAGCTGCTTTGTGTGATAATTTAGCGGCAAGCGCGAGGAGCTGTGCATTTAAACATCAATGACCTCTGACCCGTTTATCATTCTGCAGTTTGTTTCTCATTCGACTTTAGGAGCTGAAACTAAGTGTGTTCATATTACCGTAATAACACTTACATACGAAACAGAAATGTAATGAGTTTATTCTGGACTTTAGATATCGTGAAGACCGAACACGTAATATTGTAGGGAAAAATTAATCGATATTTAAAACGTTCATACAAGGCTTCCTAAATTAACAACAATCTTACGTTCAGAATACTAAAAACACGCTGAATAAATGTTCCTTCATTTTATTGGTTTTCCTGGTGTTAATATTGAGGGAATTCTATGGCTTTTCCTCTAATTTAGGTTTTCTGTTCTTTATTCTTTACTTCACCCCTCTATTGGTTCGTCGTGGGATAAGTAATTCGATGACTGTTGTTTGTTGTTGTTTTTTTAGACAGAAAACAATAAACATTAGAAAGCTCTATTTCAATCATGTCGTGTCAGTGAAGATGACAAAGTAGAATCGTCCTAGTGGTTTTTATCTGTCTACATTCTCTGACTTGAAGAGAGCGTCTTTAGAATACAAGGTTTCTGTACCAACAAAAAAAAATCGTTCGTGGTTGAAACTGTTCCTTCCAAGTCGTGAAATTCAACCCAAGAATAATCCAATTTTCCTTGGAAATATTTCTACCAAACACTGCAGTTAATAACAGTTATTAAAAGAGCCCGGCATGGCCAGGTAGTTCAGGTACTCGACTCGTAATCCGAGGGTCGCGGGGTTCGAATCCCCGTCACACCAAATAACCTCGCCATATTAGCCGTGGAGGAGTTATAATGTGACGGTCAATCCCACTATTCGTTGGTAAAAGAGTAGCCCAAGGGTTGGCGGTGGGTGATGATGACTAGCTGCCTTCCCTCTAATCTTATACTGCTAAATTAGGAACTGCTGGCGCAGATAGCCCTTGTGTAGATTTGCGCGAAAATCAAAACAAACCAAACAAGTTATTAAAATGTACTTGAAACGCAAATCGATGTACCATAAGCACATAAAATTCTGTCGACATACACTGCTGGCCAAAATCTTAAGACCAAGGAACATAAAGAAAAAAATATGTATTTTGCGTTCTTAGACTCAACCACTTATTTGAGTAGAGTTTCGAAAGATGAAAATAAGAAAAGGAAAATAAAATATAAAACTTTTAACATTTAATTGGGAAAATGTGAACACTATGAAATTCGCCTAAATACTAGCTGGTTAAAAGTTTAAGACTATACCAAAAGATGTCCTAAACAGGATAGGAAATGTCAAACAAGAGGTCTCGGTAGTGAGTTTCACGGCCGTCATTGCAAATACTGCAAACATTCGCTTTGGCATAGTCGATATAAGCGTTTGCAGAAGGCTGGCTGGAATGTTATTCCAAGTGGTGAAGATGGCTGCATGAAGATCATGCACTGTTTGAAAGTGACGTCCATTTCTATAGACTTCCCTTGCTATTCACCCCCAAATATTTTCACTGGGGTTCAGTTCGGGCGAACTCGCTGGATGGTCCAAAAGAATCACGTTATTCGTCATGAAAAAAGTCCTTTATCCTGCGGGCATTGTGGATTGCAGCGTTGTCCTGTTGAAAGATCCAGTGATTTCCACACAAGCGTGGGCATTCAGTCAATAAGGATGCTCTCTCCAACATGCCAATGTAGCCAGCTGCTGTTTGACGCTTCTGTATAACCTGAAGCTCTATTGTTCTATGGAAGGAGAAAGCACTCCAGATCATGATGGAACCTCCTTCACTGTGTCGTGTAGAAAATGTCTCTGGAGGGATATCCTTATCGTGCCAGTAACGTTGGAAGCAATGTGGACCATCCAGGTTAATTTTTTTCTCATCAGAGAACAAAACCTTCTTCCACTTTTCTACGTCCCATGTTTGGTGCATCTCAACAAAGTTTAACTGAGCTGTTTCGTGGTGTGGAAGGAGGCGTGGCCTTTGAAGACGTTTACGGTTTGTAAAGCCTTTCTCTTGTAGATGGCGTCTTATTGTTCTTGAGCTGCATTCTGCGTTCGTAAGGGCCTTAATCTGGTTCGACGATCGGCTGGTGTATTGCCGGACAACCCGTCGAATCCTCCTCCTCAACGCCGGCGAAATTTTCTTGGGTCGACCATTTGAACTTCTCTTTCCGTATCCCTCAGGGTCTTTTAAGAAATTTGCAACATCAGTTTTACTGCGCCCAATCTCACCAGCGATGACACGTTGAGAGAGACCTTGCTTTTGCAGCTCGACAATTCTGCCACGTTCGAACTCTGTCAACTTTAACCTTTGCCATCTTTTACCCAATGTAACACAGGAGATGTCAATGGGAGATGTTGACAACGCTAATGCTTGTACACAAATGACTAAATTTCGTTACGTGTTTACCGATTAACGCTTCGTTTCAGTATGGTCTTAAACTTTTGACCAGCTAGCATTTAGGCTAATTTCATAGTGTTCACATTTTCCCTTTTAAATGCTAAAAAATATTTTGTTTTTCCCTTTTCTTATTTTCATCTTTCGAAGGTCTATTCAAATAAGTGTTTGAGTTTAATAACGCAAAATGCATATTTTTTTCTTTGTGTTCATTGGCATTAAGATATTGGCCAGCAGTGCATTTATGTATTTCTAGTGTATTTTTAAGTATAAGAGAATTATGTATCTCAATTTTAATAATACTTAGTTTTGTCTGTGCTGAAACTGCCCTTGCATTTCCCTATCTAAATGGATATGTGCGAGCGGGCGCACTCAATTTCAATGGACGTAAGCACACTTTAGTAGAAAGTCTGTACAAAATATTAAACAATTTGCAGAAGTTTTTGAAATTTCTAACGTCAGGTCGTAGAATAACATTAAGTTTTAAATTTTTAAAAGTATTTAAAAAGTATTAAGTAGTATTATAAATATAAATAGTATTAAGTACGGTGAAGTTTAGCCCTAACTAGTCTAATGAATAATACGTGCAGAAGTTAGTGTTTATTTATCTTTCTTCAAATATAGGCCGTAGTTTAAAAAGGCTTAAATAATGTTAGGCCTAAGTCAAGTGAACTTTTAAATTCGGTGTCTAAGATCACATTTATTGTGTATTATTCTAGAAATCCTGTATTTTAAGAAATACTGTTCCAACAAAACCTGTTTTAACTGCAGATGTTCTGTGGACTCTACTGGTACAACTTGAGACTAATTTGAACGACAGAACTGAACGGTGAAATACTTACTGTTTTTTCGTTTCCTGGCATACCGGAATGTGAAGACCGACAGCTTTTGTTTTTATTCTCCTGAAAACCTTATATAACATTCCTGGCAACTTTCGTTGGTACACGATATGTTGTGTATATAAACCAAGAAATAACTACCACAAATATAACCACTTTCGATATACATTCGTATTTCTGGACAGCCACTGCTAACATATTTTGTCAAATATTTACTTTTATTAGCAAAGAACGCGTTAAGTTAGAATTTTGTATTCTCCCTGCACGAGAAAAAAAGCCATGAATGTGTCCGAAAATTCAAACGTTTTATACCAGCCATTTATTGTATATTTTATTGAAACAAACAAACCACGTATCGTTATATTTAGTTTGCAAAACTCTTATCAAACCATGATCCTAGGATTATAAGTGGACGTATGCAAGGGCTTGGAAATGTCGTAAGGCTCAAGTTTTGGTTCGATAAATTAGTTTTTAATTATGTTTAAACTTTGGTAAATAGTTTTTTTTTTCCTTTTTTCTGATTTTAAATACAGTTGTGATCTATTATACTTTAATTCATAAAAGTTGTCTGTAAGATAGTGAAAGACATCAAAACTCATTTTATTGTGGTTATGCAGTTTGGTTTCGTTTTTGGAATTTCGCACAAAGCTACTCGAGAGCTATCTGTGCTAGCCGTCCCTAATTTAGCAGTGTAAGACTAAAGGGAAGGCAGCTAGTCATCACCACCCACAACCAACTTTTGGGCTACTCTTTTACCAACGAATAGTGGGATTGACCGTAACATTATAACGCCCCTACGGCTGGGAGGGTGGGCATGTTTGGCGCGACTCTGGCGCGAACCCGCGACCCTCAGATTACGAAGCGCACGCCTTAACGCACTCGGCCATGCCAGGCCCACGGTTATGCAGAATACAGTAAAAATCTGTGGAATTATAAAGTTTCAGCAGCTTAACCTGATATCAAACTTCTTGTGGCTGTAACTTTGTAACCACAAGTATTAAACTATAAATCCTACAATAAAGTAGTTCTAGATTTTACCCAACAGGGTACTTTAGTAGATAATATTAAAATTATCGGTGAAATTTTCTGATGTTTTCTCGAATTTTTTTCCAGTTTAGTTTAATTTCGCGTTTCTCAATAATTTGATACATGCAAGATGATTTTCTGTCTTTTCTTTCAGTTATTGAAAATATTTAGTAAATAAGTTTAAACTATTAATAACAAGGTGTTGGTAAAATATACGATGATCATCCATTTGTTCATGTTTATATATTGTTTGTGTAGAAATGTAAATGATTTGTAACGCATGCTATTGGTGAAAGATACACCTCGAAAAATATACTACTCACTTTATGAGTCATGAGTATTATTAAATACATACACGTTTATTACTGACACCCAGTGGGTCGTGACTACTGTTAAATACATACACATTTATTACCGATACTTTGAGATACGTTTATTTTTGTCTTCGCAGCAAAAAAAAAAAAAAAAAAGTAACTGGTTTTTCATAGTGACGTAGTTGTTTATATATAGGTATTTTTACATTTCAGTTCGGAAATTCATTTGATGTTTCATATTAAAGATAAAATTCTAATTAACAGAATTATTTGTCTATAAACTATGTGTGTTGGGAACAAACTAATTTTATTAAATTAAATAAATAACCTAGTCGTCCCAGTCGTCAGAAAGTTAAGCCTACAAGCTCAATTAATCTAACTTTAACCCTGTTATTTTGATTAAAAAACACAATAACTAACTTGAAATATTTTAAATACATAAGCAACGAAAACAGTAGTCAACATTTGTTTAATATACCGATGAAAGCTGTACGTGTTAAAGGAAAGCTGTCATTCTATTGCACTCTTTTGTGTGAATGTTTGGTTTATTTGTTATTCATTTACAATAAATTTCATTGTTTAGTAGCAGAATTAAAACCTAAATATTTTGAGTTAATTTTAATTATTAAAAACACAAGAATTCGAAATTTGCAATTTATAACGGAAATAGTATCAAGTGATTCCACTTTACAAGTTATAACGGAAATAGTATCAAGTGATTCCACTTTACAAGTTATAACGGAAATAGTATCAAGTGATTCCACTTTACAAGTTATAACGGAAATAGTATCAAGTGATTCCACTTTACAAGTTATAACGGAAATAGTACCAAGTGATTCCACTTTACAAGTTATTACAAAAATAGTATCAAGTGTGAATCTTTATTTACAGCTTTGAATGTTTGATTTCATTATACGATAGGCGATATTCGATCTATCAAGGGAAATCGAGCCCTCGATTTTAGCGTTCGCACCGAATGAAAATGTAAGTAGGGTTTACCTAGTGTATGTGTAATGGAATAATAGTGGTTGAGCTCTCTTTACTTTCTGCTTGCTTGTTGTTTGGTGTGAATTTCGCCCAAAGCTACACGAAGACTATCTGCGATAGGCGTCCCTAATATAGCAGTGAAAGACTAGGGGTAAAGCAACTAGTCACCACCAACAGCTCTTGGGTGTTTGGTGGTACTAACCCTCTGCCCTCAGACTATGAGTCAATCGCCCTAACTACCTGGCCAAATCGGACGGTTGCTTGTTATCAAGCATAAAGCTATGCCTACTACGGGTATCGAAACCCGATATTTTAGCATATAAGACTGAGTCACTGATGGCAAGAAAAATGCCACAACAACAAATTCTGGTCCAATATTCTAGGCATCATTACGTGTTGCGGTATTCCAGGATGAGTTATCTGCAAGTCATGTTAATAATAGTCAGTTTTATGGAGACATAAATTGTTATTTTCTCCCAATTCATCCCCCACTTGAAACTTTTCCCTACAAGAAATTCTTACCTTATTGTAAAGGTCAATTGATAATAATTGTTACATTTCATTACATAGAGTGGTTCCTTTTGAAATTAAATTACTCCATGGGTTTAACAGGGTACTTCTTTTATTGTGTCTTCAAGTTTCCAAACTCCCATCTCTTGTCTGATTGAGATCTGAGAGTGGATTTTTGCTTGTGTACTCAGTAGTCTACAGACCCACTTAAAAGATTAGATGTTGGATGATGTATCGAATACATTCAAATGTAAACTAATAAAAAAGTTTTGACGGGTTTAGATGGTTACTTTTCAAATGAACACGGAGTAAATTTTTGTTGTTATTAATATAGAATAGTCTCTATCAACGGAGTAAATTTTTGTTGTTATCAATATAGGATAGTATCTATCAACGGAATAAGATTTTGTTGTTATTAACATAGAATAGTCTCTATCAACGGAATAAGATTTTGTTGTTATTAATATAGAATAGTCTCTATCAACGGAATAAGATTTTGTTGTTATTAACATAGAATAGTCTCTATCAACGGAATAAGATTTTGTTGTTATTAATATAGAATAGTCTCTATCAACGGAATAAGTTTTTGTTGTTATCAATATAGAATAGTCTCTATCAACGGAATAAGATTTTGTTGTTATCAATATAGAATAGTCTCTATCAACGGAATAAGTTTTTGTTGTTATCAATATAGAATAGTCTTTATCAACGGAATAAGATTTTGTTGTTATTAATATAGAATAGTCTCTATCAACGGAATAAGTTTTTGTTGTTATTAACATAGAATAGTCTCTATCAACGGAATAAGATTTTGTTGTTATTAATATAGAATAGTCTCTATCAACGGAATAAGATTTTGTTGTTATTAATATAGAATAGTCTCTATCAACGGAATAAGTTTTTGTTGTTATCAATATAGAATAGTCACTATCAACGGAATAAGATTTTGTTGTTATTAACATAGAATAGTCTCTATCAACGGAATAAGTTTTTGTTGTTATCAATATAGGATAGTTTCTATCAACGGAATAAGTTTTTGTTGTTATCAATATAGAATAGTCTCTATCAACGGAATAAGTTTTTGTTGTTATCAATATAGAATAGTCTCTATCAACGGAATAAGATTTTGTTGTTATTGATATAGAATAGTCTCTATCAACGGAATAAGTTTTTGTTGTTATCAATATAGAATAGTCTCTATCAACGGAATAAGATTTTGTTGTTATCAATATAGAATAGTCTCTATCAACGGAATAAGATTTTGTTGTTATCAATATAGAATAGTCTCTATCAACGGAATAAGATTTTGTTGTTATTAACATAGAATAGTCTCTATCAACGGAATAAGTTTTTGTTGTTATCAATATAGAATAGTCTCTATCAACGGAATAAGATTTTGTTGTTATTAATATAGAATAGTCTCTATCAACGGAATAAGTTTTTGTTGTTATCAATATAGAATAGTCTCTATCAACGGAATAAGATTTTTGTTGTTATTAACATAGAATTGTCTCTATCAACGAAATAAGTTTTTGTTGTTATCAATATAAAATAGTCTCTATCAACGGAATAAGTTTTTGTTGTTATCAATATAGAATAGTCTCTATCAACGGAATAAGTTTTTGTTGTTATCAATATAGAATAGTCTCTATCAACGGAATAAGATTTTGTTGTTATCAATATAGAATAGTCTCTATCAACGGAATAAGATTTTGTTGTTATTAACATAGAATAGTCTCTATCAACGGAATAAGTTTTTGTTGTTATCAATATAGAATAGTCTCTATCAACGGAATAAGATTTTGTTGTTATTGATATAGAATAGTCTCTATCAACGGAATAAGTTTTTGTTGTTATCAATATAGAATAGTCTCTATCAACGGAATAAGATTTTGTTGTTATCAATATAGAATAGTCTCTATCAACGGAATAAGTTTTTGTTGTTATCGATATAGAATAGTCTCTATCAACGGAATAAGATTTTGTTGTTATTGATATAGAATAGTCTCTATCAACGGAATAAGATTTTGTTGTTATCAATATAGAATAGTCTCTATCAACGGAATAAGATTTTGTTGTTATTAACATAGAATAGTCTCTATCAACGGAATAAGTTTTTGTTGTTATCAATATAGAATAGTCTCTATCAACGGAATAAGTTTTTGTTGTTATCAATATAGAATAGTGTCTATCAACGGAATAAGTTTTTGTTGTTATCAATATAGAATAGTCTCTATCAACGGAATAAGATTTTGTTGTTATCAATATAGAATAGACTCTATCAACGGAATAAGATTTTGTTGTTATTAACATAGAATAGTCTCTATCAACGGAATAAGATTTTGTTGTTATTAATATAGAATAGTCTCTATCAACGGAATAAGATTTTGTTGTTATTAACATAGAATTGTCTCTATCAACGAAATAAGTTTTTGTTGTTATCAATATAAAATAGTCTCTATCAACGGAATAAGTTTTTGTTGTTATCAATATAGAATAGTCTCTATCAACGGAATAAGTTTTTGTTGTTATCAATATAGAATAGTCTCTATCAACGGAATAAGATTTTGTTGTTATCAATATAGAATAGTCTCTATCAACGGAATAAGATTTTGTTGTTATTAACATAGAATAGTCTCTATCAACGGAATAAGTTTTTGTTGTTATCAATATAGGATAGTTTCTATCAACGGAATAAGTTTTTGTTGTTATCAATATAGAATAGTCTCTATCAACGGAATAAGATTTTGTTGTTATTAATATAGAATAGTCTCTATCAACGGAATAAGTTTTTGTTGTTATCAATATAGAATAGTCTCTATCAACGGAATAAGTTTTGTTGTTATCAATATAGAATAGTCTCTATCAACGGAATAAGATTTTGTTGTTATTAACATAGAATAGTCTCTATCAACGGAATAAGTTTTTGTTGTTATCGATATAGAATAGTCTCTATCAACGGAATAAGATTTTGTTGTTATTGATATAGAATAGTCTCTATCAACGGAATAAGATTTTGTTGTTATCAATATAGAATAGTCTCTATCAACGGAATAAGATTTTGTTGTTATTAACATAGAATAGTCTCTATCAACGGAATAAGTTTTTGTTGTTATCAATATAGAATAGTCTCTATCAACGGAATAAGTTTTTGTTGTTATCAATATAGAATAGTGTCTATCAACGGAATAAGTTTTTGTTGTTATCAATATAGAATAGTCTCTATCAACGGAATAAGATTTTGTTGTTATCAATATAGAATAGACTCTATCAACGGAATAAGATTTTGTTGTTATTAACATAGAATAGTCTCTATCAACGGAATAAGTTTTTGTTGTTATCAATATAGAATAGTCTCTATCAACGGAATAAGTTTTTGTTGTTATCAATATAGAATAGTCTCTATCAACGGAATAAGTTTTTGTTGTTATCAATATAGAATAGTCTCTATCAACGGAATAAGATTTTGTTGTTATTAACATAGAATAGTCTCTATCAACGGAATAAGTTTTTGTTGTTATCAATATAGGATAGTTTCTATCAACGGAATAAGTTTTTGTTGTTATCAATATAGAATAGTCTCTATCCACGGAATAAGTTTTTGTTGTTATCAATATAGAATAGTTTCTATCAACGGAATAAGTTTTTGTTGTTATCAATATAGAATAGTCTCTATCAACGGAATAAGATTTTGTTGTTATTAACATAGAATAGTCTCTATCAACGGAATAAGTTTTTGTTGTTATTAATATAGAATAGTCTCTATCAACGAAATAAGTTTTTGTTGTTATCAATATAGGATAGTTTCTACATCAACTGCTGTAAACATTAACTTAAAAAATTATCTATGTGTATCAGTTTTACTGGTTAGTTCAATCTTTGTTTTCCGTTTCGGAAACACGGGTTTCGTAACGCATGTATTATATGTATTCCCTTTAGTTAAAGCTAAGAATGACTCAAACTCGTTCAAATACCGTACTTGAACATGCTCACCCTTTCAGCCATGGGGCGTTATAATTACCCGGTCAATCCTGCTATTTATCAGTAAATATCAGCCCGATAGTGGGTGATGACGACTGCCTTCCCCATCGTCTAGTACTCTGTCTAATGTTCCTGTCATGTGACTCGCTAATTTGCATATTCAAAATATTTTTTAACATAACCTGTTCAGTCATGTAGCTCGAACTGCATGTCTTCCGAAAAAAAACGTTTTTTTTATTAAAATAAACAACTAATAACAAAATAATTTGCACATCACCACCCCTATAAGAAGTAAAATACTGCCAAATTATTAAAGGTTTAAATTTATATCCAGTAAATTTCCTTGTACATTCGTAAGTGGAGTTCCGCTTGACCACTGATCAATAAAGATAAATCACTGCGTCGAGAATTATTAAAAAAATTCAATAATTGTTACTCAAGCAGAATGCACAGGTATTCTGTTAAATATGTCCTCTTTTATACAATTTATTGTGGAATTGATAATAGTTATTTACATTTTAAATTACAGCGTCAATTGCATTTTACAAGAAAGATTTATAATGTGGTAATGTAGTGATATGTCACCGACAAGAAAAAGGCTCCGAATTCAGTGTGTGATTCATGACAAGCAAGTAGATATGTACCTTTAATAATATGACTAGTAGATATGTACCTTTAATGATGTGATTAGTAGATATGTACCTTTAATAATGTGACTAGTAGATATGTACCTTTCATAATGTGACTAGTAGATATGTACCTTTAATGATATGACTAGTAGATATGTACCTTTAATAATATGACTAGTAGATATGTACCTTTAATAATGTGACTAGTAGATATGTACCTTTAATGATGTGACTAGTAGATATGTACCTTTAATGATGTGACTAGTAGATATGTATCTTTCATGATATGACTAGTATATATGCACCTTTAATGATGTGACTAGTAGATATGTACCTTTAATGATATGACTAGTAGATATGTACCTTTAATGATATGACTAGTAGATATGTACCTTTAATAATATGACTAGTAGATATGTACCTTTAATGATATGACTAGTAGATATGTACCTTTAATAATATAACTGGTAGATATGTACATTTAATGATATGACTAGTAGATATGTACCTTTAATGATATGACTAGTAGACATGTACCTTTAATAATATGACTAGTATATATGTACCTTTAATGATGTGACTAGTAGATATGTACCTTTAATGATGTGACTAGTAGATATGTACCTTTAATAATATGACTGGTAGATATGTACCTTTAATAATATAACTGGTAGATATGTACCTTTAATGATATGACTAGTAGATATGTACCTTTAATAATATGACTAGTAGATATGTACCTTTAATGATATGACTGGTAGATATGTACCTTTAATGATGTGACTAGTAGATATGTACCTTTAATAATATGACTGGTAGATATGTACCTTTAATGATATGACTAGTATATATGTACCTTTAATGATGTGACTAGTAGATATGTACCTTTAATAATGTGACTAGTAGATATGTACCTTTAATGATATGACTAGTAGATATGTACCTTTAATAATATGACTAGTAGATATGTACCTTTAATGATGTGACTAGTAGATATGTACCTTTAATGATGTGACTAGTAGATATGTACCTTTAATAATATGACTAGTAGATATGTACCTTTAATAATATGACTGGTAGATATGTACCTTTAATAATATGACTGGTAGATATGTACCTTTAATGATATGACTAGTATATATGTACCTTTAATGATGTGACTAGTAGATATGTACCTTTAATAATGTGACTAGTAGATATGTACCTTTAATAATATGACTGGTAGATATGTACCTTTAATAATATAACTGGTAGATATGTACCTTTAATGATATGACTAGTAGATATGTACCTTTAATGATATGACTAGTAGACATGTACCTTTAATGATATGACTAGTAGATATGTACCTTTAATGATATGACTAGTAGATATGTACCTTTAATAATATGACTAGTAGATATGTACCTTTAATGATGTGACTAGTAGATATGTACCTTTAATGATATGACTAGTAGATATGTACCTTTAATGATGTGACTAGTAGATATGTACCTTTAATGATGTGACTAGTAGATATGTACCTTTAATGATGTGACTAGTAGATATGTACCTTTAATGATGTGACTACTAGATATGTACCTTTAATGATGTGACTAGTAGATATGTACCTTTAAAAATATGACTAGTAGATATGTACCTTTAATGATGTAACTAGTAGATATGTACCTTTAATGATGTAACTAGTAGATATGTACCTTTAATGATATGAAGAGCATTAGATCGTCTCGCCAGTGAAACAGGTTATGATTTAGACTGCATTCTTGAATATCAAAGGAACTCACAGGGAGATTAAGTGATATCACATGACTATTAAACTGTTAGATGTCACAGCACCTCCAAGTGGTTTCAAGATAACGTTTCGTAATATCCTACAAACTCTTAGGTTACGAGTGAATAATTTGAATCTTTGTCATAAGACTGAGGTTTCGTAGCAGCAACTGTTACCTGTATCGTAGAGTAGCAGCAGTTATTTGGGCCAAGCTATGTACCTACATCGTAATAGTATATGTAATACCCAGATCTGCTTCCATGGCTGTTTGTTGTGATAGTTTTTAGATATTACTGTGTCCTACTCAATAAAACAATGCGCGTTGAAGGTGTAGTTGGAAAACTGAGCAGAATAATCAAAAAGAAAATTTGGATTCTTTCGAACTGCATCGATTACAAAACAAAATCAACGTCGAACTAATTAATGTATTTTGTTCTCGGAAATGACATGAAACTGGGAGGGGCCCAGTTTAGCGAAGTGTGTTAAGGCGTTCGACTTGTAATCCGATGGTCGCGGGTTAGAATCCCGGTCGCACCAGATATGGTCACCCTTTTAGCCTTTGGCGGTGGATGGTGATGACTAACTGCCTTTCCTCTAGTCTTACACTGATAAATTTGGCACGGCTAGCGCAGATAGCCCTCGTGTAGCTTTGCGCGAAATTAAAACAAACAAACAAACAAACAAACGTGTTAAATTCAGGCAGTAGCTCCACCTGTGACAGGATAAGTTTACACTTTCCAGTAGCTCCACCTGTGACAGGATAAGTTTACACTTTCCTTGTTTTAGATCATTTCATGCGTGATGACGAGAACCCCATTTGAATTAAAAATGTATCACAAGATAGCTGGTATGGGTATTAAAACTTTTATTACAATAAACTAGAGAATAACGTTTCGGACTTCTTTGTTGACCTGAAGATGACCTAAGACGGTCGAAACGTTGTTCTCTACTTTATTGTAATAAAAAGGTCTTAATACCCATACCAGGCGTCTTCAGAAACTTGTAATTTAACGGTTTCTGTACATACGTTTCCGTGACTACATACCCAAGTAGGTATGTGTGAAACATATCTTTTTAGTATTACTGAAAGACGGTATAGTTTTAGTAGCTAGAACTCTTAGGTTTACATCTTGAATAAAAGTACGTTAACCAATCATCATTCAAATGTGATTCTCGTAAGAATATGTCTTCTGATATCATACATTGAACCAGAACAATTAGTTCTCGTTGTCACGTTCATTAGCATTCAGCTACATATTGTATCTAGTGTGTACCATATGACATTGAGGTACTTTACCATTACGTCATGTGAACCAGATGTGACACACAGGACAAGTTTAGGGTTAAGTCCATGAAGAAATATTATAAAGTTGGTACGCTCGTCTGTAATACACAATTCAAAAATACTAGGAACATTTCTTCTCACAGAGAGTTACTTCAGAACAAGTATATAAACAAATGATATTTTACCAGGAGTTAACCACACCATCAGCAAACTGTCAACTTTCGTCATTTCTTGCTTCACCTACGAAGACCAGTAAACAATTAAACAAGAACTACTTCGTATATAACCAGTTTGTTCCGAACACAAGTTTCAAGACTAATGACCACTAACGTTATACTATTGGTGACTTTCTTGTAAATAACATAAATATTTCCCGGAACCGAAGTATTTTCTTCCAGGAAAGTTCCGTAGATAAACAGTTTGTGATTTCCTAATCTTAATCAGAAACAAACAACAATAAAACTATGGACTCTTACTAATGGTTTCCCTCACTCTTATTCTTAGCAAAGTAATTAAAAAGTACATCTATACGGCCTCCATCTACCATACGGAATGCAGTGTCCAGAGGTAAAATTTAACTCCAAGTATCAAAACTGTTTTCACTATCATTGCCACGTGGTCTACCTGGAAGTCTGTTGAAGCTAGTATTACGTTAATATAGCTATCAAACTTTTGATTGTGTTACGGTTGGTTTCGAGCTAAGTGTACAGTTCAATTCTATGAAGGATTTTCAAATTCAACCGACAAATTAAAACTGCGTTGGAAATAACTTGAATTATCTCTAATTAGGGCAATAAATATAAAATTAGTAATATGAGATAAAAATACTATATAACAAAATACATTATTTGTTAACTAATAGATAACGTTATTGTCTTTAACGATTCCTTAACTTTATAGCTGTGTAAGAAAACTAAATGTTAATTACGTAAAACTACCTTATTTATCTGATTCGTTAGGTAAAACTACATTATTTATTTGATGTAAAACTACATTATTTATCTGATTCGTTAGGTAAAACTACATTATTTATCTGATGTAAAACTACATTATTTATCTGATTCGTTGGGTAAAACTACATTATTTATCTGATGTAAAACTACATTATTTATCTGATTCGTTGGGTAAAACAACATTATTTATCTGATTCGGTATTAACAAGCAGAATACTACACGTTGTCTTTTTACCATCCATCCTCCCCCCAGTGCTAGAAACTGTGTTTCGATATACAGGGTGGACAGAGAAAAGATAACCTTTTGTGTAATTTTGTGAATTACAAACAATAACAATTTCACGACCCTAATAATTACTTCGTTTTCTTACAGCTTGTGCGCTGTTTGCTAAGAGGCTTGTGGGAGCATTATTATGCGATGGTCAATCCCACTGTTTGTTGGTAAGAGGAGCCTAAGGGTTAGCAGTGGATGATGATGACTAGCTGCTCTCCTGCTAGTCTTACAATGCTAAGCTGGAGATGGCTAGCGCATAGCCCTCATATAGCTTTGAGCAAAGTTCAAAAACAAACAAAAAAGTGTTTAGTATGTAAGATGTGGAACATTAAAATCTACCTTGCTACTAGTAGTAACATATAACTTGAACAAATGGCATGTATATTTATCTAAATATTATAATGGGGGTGACAAATCGCATGTTTAGAAGAGGGAGGGATGCCATAGAGAAACACTTCTGCTGAGGGAGGGGTGCCATAGAGAAACACTTTGCTGAGGGAGGGGTACCATAGAGAAACACTTTGCTGAGGGAGGTGCCATAGAGAAACACTTTGCTGAGGGAGGGGTGCCATAGAGAAACACTTTGCTGAGGGATGGGGTGCCATAGAGAAACACTTTGCTGAGGGATGGGGTGCCATAGAGAAACACTTTGCTGAGGGAGGGGTGCCATAGAGAAACACTTTGCTGATGGAGGGGTGCTATAGAGAAACACTTTGCTGAGGAGGGGGTGCCATAGAGAAACACTTTGCTAAGGGAGGGGTGCCACAGAGAAACGCTTTTGCTGAGGGCGGGGGTGCCATAAAGAAACACATTTGCTGAGGGAGGGGGGCAATAGGGAAACACTTTGCTGAGGAGGGGTGCCCTAGAGAAACACTTTGCTGAGGGAGGGGTGCCATAGAGAAACACTTTGCTGAAAGAGGGGTGCCATAGAGAAACACTTTGCTGAGGGAGGGGTGCCATAGAGAAACACTTTGCTGAGGGATGGGGTGCCATAGAGAAACACTTTGCTGAGGGATGGGGTGCCATAAAGAAACACTTTGCTGAGGGATGGGGTGCCATAGAGAAACACTTTGCTGAGGGATGGGGTGCCATAGAGAAACACTTTGCTGAGGGAGGGGTCCATAGAGAAACACTTTGCTGAGGGAGGGGTGCCATAGAGAAACACTTTGCTGAGGGAGGGGTGCCATAGAGAAACACTTTGCTGAAAGAGGGGTCAGCCATAGAGAAACACTTTGCTGAAAGAGGGTGCCATAGAGAAACACTTTGCTGAAAGAGGGGTGCCATAGAGAAACACTTTGCTGAGGGAGGGGTGCCATAGAGAAACACTTTGCTGAGAGAGGGGTGCAATAGGGAAACACTTTGCTGAGGGAGGGGTGCCATAGAGAAACACTTTGCTGAAAGAGGGGTGCCATAGAGAAACACTTTGCTGAGGGGGGGGTGCCACAGAGAAACACTTTGCTGAGGGATGGGGTGCCATAGAGAAACACTTTGCTGAGGGAGGGTCTCCATAGAGAAACACTTTGCTGAAAGAGGGGTGCCATAGAGAAACACTTTTGCTGAAAGAGGGGGTGCCATAGAGAAACACTTTTGCTGAGGGAGGGGGTGCCATAGAAAATCACTTTTGCTGAGGGAGAGGGTGCCATAGAGAAACACTTTTGCTGAGAGAGGGGGTGCAATAGGGAAACACTTTTGCTGAGGGAGGGGGTGCCATAGAGAAACACTTTTGCTGAAAGAGGGGGTGCCATAGAGAAACACTTTTGCTGAAAGAGGGGGTGCCATAGAGAAACACTTTTGCTGAGGGAGGGGGTGCCATAGAAAAACACTTTGCTCACATCTCCACTAAAATTCGAGGGGTAAATTATTATAATTAAACCCTGCCTGTGTAGGGTTTTTGTGAAAGGTAGATCAATACGTCTAATTAGGTGATCAATTGCTGTTCCCTGCCTGTGTAGGGTTTTCGTGAAAGGTAAATCAATACGTCTAATTAGGTGATCAATTATTGTTCCCTGCCTGTGTAGGGTTTTCGTGAAAGGTAGATCAATACGTCTAATTAGGTGATCAATTACTGTTCCCTGCCTGTGTAGGGTTTTCGTGAAAGGTAGATCAATACGTCTAATTAGGTGATCAATTACTGTTCCCTGCCTGTGTAGGTTTTTTGTGAAAGGTAGAACAATACATCTAATTAGGTGATCAATTACTGTTCCCTGCCTGTGTAGGGTTTTCGTGAAAGGTAAATCAATACGTCTAATTAGGTGATCAATTACTGTTCCCTGCCTGTGTAGGGTTTTCGTGAAAGGTAGATCAATACGTCTAATTAGGTGATCAATTACTGTTCCCTGCCTGTGTAGGGTTTTCTTGAAAGGTAGATCAATACATCTAATTAGGTGATCAATTACTCTTCCCTGCCTGTGTAGGATTTTCGTGAAAGGTAAATCAATACGTCTAATTAGGTGATCAATTACTGTTCCCTGCCTGTGTAGGGTTTTCGTGATAGGTAAATCAATACGTCTAATTAGGTGATCAATTACTGTTCCCTGCCTGTGTAGGGTATTCGTGAAAGGTAAATCAATACGTCTAATTAGGTGATCAATTACTGTTCCCTGCCTGTGTAGGGTTTTCGTGAAAGGTAGATCAATACGTCACTTAATTAGCATATTTTGAGTGACATTGTCACAAAGAAACCTTGGACATAAAATAAACATGTGGGAAGACCAAACTTTTAAGAAATGTTAACCTAATCTCAAATTATCGTGTAGCTTTTCTAGTAACTTGTTTTCTTTAGAACAAAACTGCAGTACCCCGCTGGTTCAACGGTGAGTCTACGGATTTACAACGCCAAAATCAGAAGTTCGATTCCCCTCGATGGACTCAGCAGATAACTAGATGTGGCTTTGCTATAAGAAACACACACAAAACCGCATTGAGCTACTTGTTATGTTCCTTTAACTTAGAAGGACGAACTCGTATTCTTCATGGGTAAATAAATAAGTTAATTAAAAACTTCCTGGAAATAGCTCTGATTTATTTGTAACTAAACACAAACAACACAATAGGTTATTTGTCTAATGCTCACTATAGGCATCAAAACCTGTTTTTCATTGTAAGTTTTCAGATGTACAACTAGGGACAAAGGTTGTTGTACGTTTGTTTTTTTCCTTCTGTTAAAACCATTTACATATCATATTAACTAAACTAGCTTAATTTTAATGGACGCCAATAAAGTTTTAGGTAAAACTGGAGTAAATGCGATGTCGGGTTAAAATTACCACAATGTAAGTACGAAGTCCAATCTCAAGGGGTTAGTTGACCATCTCTTTGTGGTATCTTTGGTTAAAACTGTTATTTCTTCAATTTTCTTTATCTTTCAACATCCAAGTAAAATTATCTGAATCATCCATTCGTGATAGAATAGCTTAAACAAAATATATTACTTAGAAAGGATCGTTTCAAGAGATACGACAAATGTTACTTTTCTTTTATTGTTTCTTATAGAGGTTTTTAGAAGGATATTTTCAGTAACAAAACCCTTTTCCAAGTCTCCGCAGACACAGAACGATAACCTGGTAATATTCATCTCTATTTACGATCTTTTATCCAAGAATTTGACAATGTCATTATATATGTTTAATATTTAGCTCAACCGTTGAACGGTAATCACTGGGTCAAAAAGACCCGAACTGCTCTTCTATCTATAATGCTTCGATACGATCAGTTTTTGGCCGAAGTATTCTCGTGCACAGAGGAAATCCGATTTACAATTTTGTTAAGCTGTTTCAATGAATGCTACAAAAACCACGGTGTGCTTTTGTTTCTTTTATTCTTCAGAACAAGTCGAGTTTCAGAATCGTGTTGATCGTAGTTTGTGAATGAGTTGAATATTCTTCTTCAGATAACTTGAAAGACAGTTACAAACTTTCAAAGTTAATCAACTATTGACCCAGTGTGTACCTACGAATGTCTTATAAATGCAAGATTACTATTTATATAATAAAGACAAGTATTATGTGACAAGTATTGGATTTACCAATGTCATTTGATATAAACCAACATTTGTTCCATCCATTCTTACGTAAATCGAAAACTCTATGCGTGAAAAAGTGATTTTTGTTGTTGTAGTTTATTTTTTCTGTAATGCCCGTAGAATACAAAATGGGAACGAAACAAAACAATGTTTTCTCATTTGGGTTTTATTTTTATAAACCCGCCGTCCCTTTTTCAAACATGTGATGGCACACGATTCGCAACCTGAAGGTCGCGGGTTCGAGTCCCGGTCCCAGAACATGTTAATCCTTTTAGCTCTGGGAGCGTGATCAAGTGACGTTCAGTCCTACCGGTCGGTGATAAAGAGTAGTCCAACACGTGGCGGTGGATAACGTTGACTGTTTGCCTTGCTTCTAGTCTTTCATTGCTAAACTGAGGGTTCCCCGTTGGTACAGTAGTAAGTCTAAATATTTACAATGCTGAAATCAGGGATTCAATTCCCTCGGTGGACACAACAGACAGCTCGATATGATTTTGTTATAAGAAAAACACGCACGCTAAATTAGAGACAACTACAACAGATATTCTTCAAATAACTTTTCCCACAAACCTAACACTCAAGTTATCAAGTGTTTGTCATTTTCTCGTTTTGGGGTAAATTTATTAGATATTTTATTAGTGTAAGATAACCTATTAGACAGGAAGTATCTACTATGAACAATTCCAAGCCACGTTTCATCTGGTTTTTTTTTGTTGTTGTTTTTTGGTAACAATACTACACAATAGTTGTCCAAGCTCAGGCGTTCCTAGTTAGTTTGGAAGTGATAAAGACAAAGCGGCCAGTTTAAGTATCTTCTGCCAACAACTCTGGGGCCTCATTTATCCGATCGAACAGCGACATTTTATTGTCACACAGAGCACCAAACGTTTCAAAGTGCGGATGTCGTTTTCTGCACAATGGGTACAGTTAATCGACCATAAGGTCAAGATAAAATGTCATTCACGTAAACATAATTGAATCATCCATCGTAATTGGTTTTTCTAACGAAACATATCACTTTCTTCATTATGTTTTCGCTTCAGTTAATAAACGGTTTCTTGTATTTTAAATGAAAACGGGAGTTGAAGAGCGATTCGGTTTTTATTTATAATTCCGTTGCGTGAAACTTTGCCGTAATGTGAATTATAAGTTGAACTTATGTAGCCAGGAACAGGTATGTAGATAGAATGAAAAATTCTTCACATATGATCAACTAATCAGTATCTTACAATCCAAAGTTACTCATTGCATTTTCAAAAAGCCTACACGATATTGATGTACAAAGTGTATAAACTCTGTTTTGCTTCAAGAAGACTACACGATATTGAAGTACAAAGTGTATAAACTCTGTCTTGCTTCAAGAAGACTACACGATATTGAAGTACAAAGTATATAAACTCTGTTTTGCTTCAAAACGACTACACGATATTGATGTACAAAGTGTATAAACTCTGTTTTGCTTCAAAACGACTACACGATATTGATGTACAAAGTGTATAAACTCTGTTTTGCTTCAAAACGACTACACGATATTGAAGTACAAAGTGTATAAACTCTGTTTTGCTTCAAGAAGACTACACGATATTGATGTACAAAGTGTATAAACTCTGTCTTGCTTCAAGAAGACTACACGATATTGATGTACAAAGTGTATAAACTCTGTTTTGCTTCAAAACGACTACACGATATTGATGTACAAAGTGTATAAACTCTGTTTTGCTTCAAAACGACTACACGATATTGAAGTACAAAGTGTATAAACTCTGTTTTGCTTCAAGAAGACTACACGATATTGATGTACAAAGTGTATAAACTCTGTCTTGCTTCAAGAAGACTACACGATATTGAAGTACAAAGTGTATAAACTCTGTCTTGCTTCAAGAAGACTACACGATATTGATGTACAAAGTGTATAAACTCTGTCTTGCTTCAAGAAGACTTCACGATATTGATGTACAAAGTGTATAAACTCTGTCTTGCTTCAAGAAGACTACACGATATTGATGTACAAAGTGTATAAACTCTGTCTTGCTTCAAGAAGACTACACGATATTGAAGTACAAAGTGTATAAACTCTGTCTTGCTTCAAAACGACTACACGATATTCATGTACAAAGTGTATAAACTCTGTCTTGCTTCAAGAAGACTACACGATATTCATGTACAAAGTGTATAAACTCTGTTTTGCTTCAAAACGACTACACGATATTGATGTACAAAGTGTATAAACTCTGTTTTGCTTCAAAACGACTACACGATATTGATGTACAAAGTGTATAAACTCTGTTTTGCTTCAAAACGACTACACGATATTGAAGTACAAAGTGTATAAACTCTGTTTTGCTTCAAGAAGACTACACGATATTGATGTACAAAGTGTATAAACTCTGTCTTGCTCCAAGAAGACTACACGATATTGATGTACAAAGTGTATAAACTCTGTCTTGCTTCAAGAAGACTACACGATATTGACGTACAAAGTGTATAAACTCTGTCTTGCTTCAAGAAGACTTCACGATATTGATGTACAAAGTGTATAAACTCTGTCTTGCTTCAAGAAGACTACACGATATTGATGTACAAAGTGTATAAACTCTGTCTTGCTTCAAGAAGACTACACGATATTGAAGTACAAAGTGTATAAACTCTGTCTTGCTTCAAAACGACTACACGATATTCATGTACAAAGTGTATAAACTCTGTCTTGCTTCAAGAAAACTACACGATATTGAAGTACAAAGTGTATAAACTCTGTCTTGCTTCAAAACGACTATACGATATTGAAGTACAAAGTTTATAAACTCTGTCTTGCTTCAAGAAGACTACACGATATTGAAGTACAAAGTGTATAAACTCTGTTTTGCTTCAAGAAGACTACACGATATTGAAGTACAAAGTGTATAAACTCTGTCTTGCTTCAAAACGACTACACGATATTAAGGTACAAAGTGTATAAACTCTGTCTTGCTTCAAGAAGACTACACGATATTTAAGTTCAAAGTGTATAAACTCTGTTTTGCTTCAAGAAGACTACACGATATTGATGTACAAAGTGTATAAACTCTGTCTTGCTTCAAGAAGACTACACGATATTGAAGTACAAAGTGTATAAACTCTGTTTTGCTTCACTAGAGAAGGCGAATAACTCATTGTTCTTTTCGGACTTTGTAATGTCCGCTAGAGGGATGTAGATATTAAAGCGATAAAATTAGACTTTAAACAAAAGTCCTTTCCTCAACAGACGACAATGATTATTTTATTTGAGTTAACGTTTCGCCGTTCCGGCTTCATCGGTTTCTTCTACCGGTAACCTAAATAAAATAGAAATGGCGAAATATTGACTAAAATGAAACATTTTTGTTTTCATTATTATGACTTGCCCACAGTGTGCTGCGTCTCATATTCTTCAAGTGTCTACGCTTTATTTAAGGTAATTTGTTTAACACTAATGATGGCCTGTATCTTGTACACTACACTCTGAATGAATAAGACCCAGAGGATAATTTTAAACACTCGGTGTTCTTAAAGTTTGTATAATTAGAGCTTTAAATCACTGTTGGTTCGACGTGATGACATTATAACGTATTGTTACACGTGAAATCTGTAATAACAAGTTACCTGTTAGTGAATCACTGAATTTGAAAAAAATTCTATTGAAGACGTAACAGCTCATAACTATTCACGTGGAAGATAAATCCTTCAAAACATCCAGTATAGCTAATGACCTACACTTTCAAGTACGCGAAATGTCCAGCTAGAATTATCTTGAGTTGCTTATTTATCAGTTAGGCCCTCTTATGTTTAATGAGTGAATCAGGCTGCAGGTGCCTACATAGCTGGCTTAGTATATCCAATAATTTATTTTCTAATGAGAACAAGCACTTTTACAGCCAACACCTACTTATTACAGCAGAAACAAAATGTATTTTGTTACTGAGAAAGTTTTGTTTGTGTATTGACTTGTACGAATGTGAAATACCTCAGACTGTTGTTCTGGTGCTAAACCAAACTACTAAATATGAGTTCTTAGCAAAGGTGTTGATTGGAAGGAAAATGAAGGAAATAGCTTTATTTTTTACACGTGAACTCGTTCTAAACTTCTAAACAATGAATAACTTAATAAAAAAACACACGATATAGCCGTAAAACTTCACAAATAAGATCTCCCGTCGCAAAACAAAAACGATCCAAATTTAAGGAAACAAATGTAAGTTCTGTGAAACGGATTGAAGGTACCAGACCACGTACACGTAAATCAACAATAATTCTAAAATACGTTCTTCTGATTGAAAAAAATATACTCGTAAGATAAATTTGTAAAACGTCTTTCCAGGGACATAAACGTGGAAAGGAGACTGCTTCGCCTGTAGAGTTTGTAGACGCTGCTTACGTTTGAATTCATGATCGAATAAAGCAAATCGTATTAATTGTAAGTAAAGACTGAAAGAAGAACAGTGAGAAGGGCATATGACCTGAGAGGTCAAAATGGAATTAGATGAAAAGAAATCAAGGTGTATGATATTGATTTTGGAGAATATGGATTCGCTGAAACACCTGAAACCATCACTGTAATATACAGCTGTATGTGTTTTTCATACGTCATGGATTTTAAATCTGAAAAAAAAAAAAAAGATTCTGAACAGTAGAGTTAAATAGTTTATTTCAACCAATCAGCTTTTATCATTTCAAAGTTGGGTGTAACACTTATTGGAGTCGGTTTTTCTTGGCAGGATGTCTTAAGAAATAAAGTGAGTGGAGATTTATATTTTGGCATTACAGGATCATAAACTTGGTTTTGATTGTTTTGAATTTTGCGCAGAGCTAATTTTGCAGTGTTAGATTAGAGGGAAGGCAGCTAGTCAACACCACCAACCGCCAACTCTTGGGCTACTCTTTCACCAACGAATAGTGGGATTGACCGTCACATAATAACGCCCCCACGGATGAAAGGGCGAGCATGTTTGGCGCGACGAGGATGCGAACCCGCGACCCTCAGATTACTAGTCGCACGCCTTAACCCACCTGACCATGCCGGGGCCCGAAACATTTAGAAGAAAGTTTGAGAACGTTTTCCAAAGGAAATAAAAGTTTGTTGATTTGTTGTGCATAAGAATCGTTTGGTTCCCATTTTGTTTCTAAAGTTCACCACCAACCTTGTTAAAAAGGTTTTCTTATTACTTGTTTTAGCACAGAGCTACATAACGAGATACACGCTCTGATCACCACAGGGAATCGAACCCTGGATATCAGCAGATCCACCAGGGACTTTTTTCCTGTTAGTGAGTTCTAAAAGGCTTCCTCGGATAATACGTAAAAGAGAAACAAACAAAGAAATACGCAGCTGTTAGAGATAATCGATACTGTCCTGATACACGTATACACATATGTGTACGCGATATAACTTCAACACATTTTGAAATGCTGGATTAACCTTCATGAAATAATGTATCCAATAAAATAACGGTTTATTTAGCCAACAGTGTGGGTATATATATTTATATACTTCAATGCCACATACCGTTAAACGTTTTTCCGGTCCAGTAGCCTTATTCATATTTCATAAACATAAATAGAAATAGTCCACCGTTATGTCATTTATGAGGAAATAATAATGACAAACTAATTTACGATCATGTCAACCGAAGAAACGTAAATACTCGTTTATGTTCGGATATTAATACTCGAGTAAACAAAGGCTTAGAGCAATTAAACATCGGGTGTTCGCTACGCACTATCGGGTGGCATATTTTATGTATTATTAATAAATAACTTGTTATGCAGTGAAAACACAGATCAAGTCAAACGGCAAATGAAACGTAAGTCACACACAGATTTGAATGAAACATTAACATCCAATAAATGCAGAGTTATAAAAACATTACTTATCCATAAATTGTTCGAAGTGAGCAAGCCAGATAGGTAATTATCATCCATTACAACGTTCATGTAATCTCGCATATTATAAAACAACTTACCCCATTTACTAGAGGAAATTTCGTTTCATATTAAGGTTGTCAGGTGACGTCAAGGTGATTGTACGACGATCCCTCTGCTGAAACGTTACTTTGTAATTGATACTGTAGTGAATAACAATTGTACAAACTTATGCAAAATTACAAATTTTCCTTGTTTTGGATAATTCCGTTGTAGATAGCAAAACACTTTTGTTTGTGGTTTTATAAACGAGAAAGTAAAAAACCAGCTGCGCAGTATTCGTTGTGGGTTTCAAACCTAGAATTTTAGCGTTATAAGACTTGAAACTTGCTGTTCGGGTATCAGCGAACGTAAAACGAAGGACAACAGATGTTAGTAATTATACATTAAACCACTCGTAACTTAACGTAAGGCAACGTAACACATAACAGATATAGGCATTTTTTTTAATCAATGTATTTTCTGAAAAAAAAATTAAAAATTCAATGAATTCGATCAAATAAAAGCTTTAAAAAATTAAACCATGAGGTAATAACTGTGCAACATTCACCCAATATGAATAATTACAATATAAATAAACATTGTATACGCATAGTAAACTATAGACGTTATACAATGATTTACAATGGAAATACCAATAGAACTTCACAGATACTAGTACAAATCGTAGAACCGAGTTTATATGTTTGTTGATTTTTACAAGACCTAGACCGTGCAAGCTGTTATTGTACGTGTTAGGGTAGACTGCTTTATATCTTGCAAGGATGTGTAAAGCTACAGAGAAAAACGTTTCATGAAACCAAACTATTAATGACCTTACTTCTTGTAAGAAAAGATAATCTTAAATCTCATCTACTACTATGATTATTTATGCTAAGTTAAAAACCAGCATATACAGTCATGTGAAAAAGTTAGGACACCCTATGAAAGCCTGTGTATTTTTGTAACGTTTTTGGATATATAGATATTTAATCTCAATTTTAACAATACTGAGAGATTATAGGAATATAACTAAACAATTAAAACTGAAGAAAACACTTTTCAAGATCTTCTGTAAAATGTAATGCTATAAAAATGCATATTTTAACTGAGGAAAAAGTTAGGACACCCCCACAGTGATACTCACTTAAAATGGTTCAACTCACACACAGGTGTATCATACCAGGTGCACATGATTACGTTACTCAGCATTTTGAATGAGACTTGCCCTATTTAAACCTCAGACATTTAGTTTGGTGTGCTCCTGACTGTTTAAATAAGAGTGAGCACCATGGTGAGAGCAAAAAAGTTGTCTAAGGCCTACAAAAAGAAAATTGTAGCAGCTTATGAGTCTGGTAAGGGATTTAAAAAAGATTCCAAAAGATTTTGAAATTAGCCATTACACTGTTCGGAAAATACTCAACAACTGGAGGGCTTTCAAAACAACTGTCAACATGCCCAGGTCTGGTCGCACAAGCAAGTTCACCCGGAGAGCAGACCACAAGACGCTAAAAGAGGTCTCAAAACACCGTAACATGTCATCACGGGACCTACAACAGGCTCTGGCTACTGTTAATGTGAAAGTGCGTGTCTCTACAATCAGAAAGAGACTGTACAAGTTTAACTTGCATGGGAAGTGTGCAAGGAGGAAACCTTTGCTCTCTAAGAGAAACATCAAGGTCAGACTGAAGTTTGCCAGAGAGAATTTAGACAAAGACCAGGACTTCTGGAAAAATGTTCTTTGGACATATGAGTCTAAAATTGAATTATTTGGACACCAGAACAGAGGACATGTTTGGCGTAAACCAAATACAGCATTCCAGGAAAAGAACCTCATACCAACTGTGAAGCATGGAGGTGGAAGTGTCATGGTTTGGGGCTGCTTTGCTACAGCAGAACCTGGACAACTCCCAATCATAGAATCCACCATGAATTCTACTGTGTATCAGAGGGTGCTTGAGAATCATGTGAGACCATCTGTAAGAAAATTAAAGATGAAGCGAACTGGACCCTACAACACAACAACGACCCAAAACATACCAGTAAATCCACGAAGGACTGGCTGAAAACTGAGAAATGGAGAGTCCTGGAATGGCCGAGTCAAAGCCCAGATTTTAATACCATTGAGATGCTGTGGGGTGACTTGAAACGGGTTGTACATGCAAGAAACCCTCAAACATCTCACAGCTGAAAGAATTCTGCATTGAGGAGTGGGGCAAACTTTCCTCAGACCAATGTCAGAGACTGGTAGATGGCTGCAAGAAGCGTCTCATTGCAGTTATTTCAGCCAAAGGGCGTAGCACTAGCTATTAGAGGGTAGGGTGTCGTAACTTTTTTTTTCAATTAGAATATGCATTTTTGTAGAATTAAATTTTACAGAAGATCTTGAAAAGTCTTTTCTTCAGTTTTAATTGTTTAGTTATATTCCTATAATCTCTCAGTAATGTTAAAATTGAGATTAAATACCTATATATCCAAATATGTTACAAAAATACACAGGCTTTCATAGGGTGTCCTAACTTTTTCACATGGCTATAAGTTTGTTTGATCCTTACGATCAACTAGTAATATTTAATAGTTTAAAACTTCCTATACAGATCTATTTATTTGACAGTCAGGTAGACAAACAATTCATTTATTTGTCTAACCAGATTTTTATTATAACTCTTGCACTACCTGAATTCATTTTAACTGGCCCGGCATGGCTAGATAGTTACGGTGCTCGACTTGTAATCCGAGGGCCGCGGGTTCGAATCCTTGTCACATCAAACATGCTCGCATTTCAGCCGTTATAATATGATGGTTAATCCTACTATTAGTTGGTAAAAGAGTAGCCCAAGAGTTGGCGGTGGGTGGTGATGACTTGCCTTCCCTCCAGTGTTACGTTGATAAATTATGGCTGGCTAGCGTAGATAACCTTCATGTAGCTTTGCGCGAAATTCACAAAACAAACACAAAAACGTCGTTTAAACTTCCAAAAACAAACAGGGTAAGGACAAGCTGAAGTTACTGTAAGGAATTCCCTGTTGTATAGTCGTCTGTTTTGTACAGTCACAACAAAACAACGTGACATTAATATGTTTTCAAGGTTCCAACTGAATGTCATTCGTATATTTTTACACTAGTATTCAATGATATTAATACATACAGCTACAATAATTTGATGTTTTCCAAGCCTACTTACATTTTTGGCACCTCGTGATGACTTGAGTTTTCTCTTGCCAACGGTGGCTCTACAATAAGCTAAAATTTGGGACTCAGTCCTTGGGGAGGGGAGAAACAAAGCACAGATAGAACATAGTTCAGCTTTTGGCAATTAAGCAGACAAATGTGTTGACCCTTGAACTTGGCTAATTCTACCTATTCAGAACATGTTACTCCATGAAAAAAGAATAAAACCTGAAGACCTACTGTCATAATTTATCTTCTACCTGTTATAACGGACCATCGTTATCCATTATAAGATCTTCAATATTGAAAAATATCGCTGACTGACCAATCAATAGAATATTTGGTCATCTTTTCTCTACACACAAGTTGAGTCCACTTTTAACTAATTCGAGATGAATGCTGAATTAAAAAATGACCAGTCGGGTACATATTTTCATAAACGGTTGTAGAGAGTGAGTGACGTTATCAGAGCTAGTCTTCCAACGTAGCACTTGTGTCAATTTCACACGTGCACGCGCAGGTTTAAAGACTATCTGATTGAGCCGTTACATCTGTCACTAGCATTTCGCAGGTGTTGCCATGGTACATGTAACAAAATATAAAACTTCCGAAGCTGTAAAGTTACGTAATAACACTTTTCATTCATAATTCAATATGACTTGTATATACTTGTGGTTAAAATGATATAGTTAAGGTTAAAATAATACACTTGTGGTTAAAATGATATAGTTAAGGTTAAAATAATACACTTGTGGTTAAAGCTCATGATTAAAATGGTCTACTTGTTGTTAAAATGGTCTACTTGTTGTTAAAATGGTCTACTTGTTGTTAAAATGGTCTACTTATTGTTAAAATGGTCTACTTGTTGTTAAAATGGTCTACTTGTTGTTAAAATGGTCTACTTGTTGTTAAAATGGTCTACTTGTTGTTAAAATGGTCTACTTATTGTTAAAATGGTCTACTTGTTGTTAAAATGGTCTACTTATTGTTAAAATGGTCTACTTGTTGTTAAAATGGTCTACTTCTTGTTAAAATGGTCTACTTATTGTTAAAATGGTCTACTTATTGTTAAAATGGTCTACTTATTGTTAAAATGGTCTACTTATTGTTAAAATGGTCTACTTGTTGTTAAAATGGTCTACTTATTGTTAAAATGGTCTACTTGTTGTTAAAATGGTCTACTTGTTGTTAAAATGGTCTACTTATTGTTAAAATGGTCTACTTGTTGTTAAAATGGTCTACTTATTGTTAAAATGGTCTACTTGTTGTTAAAATGGTCTACTTATTGTTAAAATGGCGTGCGTTGGTTCTTTGCTACAACTCTGGATTTTAGATAAGTTGAGCCCGGTTCGAATCCTTTATGAAATCTTAAAATATTCTCTGGACGTAGCTACAAGACTATATACATCGGTCTGTCGGTCACGTGTCCACTAAAGGGTAGTTTCAATTATTCACTTAATTAACGTGTTCTCGTATTACGTTTCCTTATCACGTGAGGAATAAATGTAAGAAATATCACGTGAAAGCCCCCTAGCGGTATGTCTGTGGACTTATACCGCAAGAAACAGGGTTTCGATACCTGTGGTGTAGCTCCGTGCCTAATTCAAAACAAATCCTATAAAAAACTTTAAATGGTATTACCACCTGGTGTCAGGTTAAACTTCAGCTGAACATGTCCGTGAGTTTGGTTTTCATATTCTTATTCTGTATTTTCAACTCAGTAATGCACATAATACACAGCGTACAGTATTATAAAATACAGTACAGCATATTTTCAACTCAGTAATACACAGTATAATGTATTTTCAAATTAATAATATGCAGTCAATTCTGCACAGTGTATTTTCATCAAAATATAGTGTATTTTCAACTCAATAATGCACAGTGTAATGCTCCCAAAAACGTATTAAAGCTGTTATTTGATTACAAAGTATTATGTAATATAGCCTTACAAACATTAAACTTCTGACATATTGACATCAGCTGTACAGCAACATGTTGACTGGATTATTAATGTTGCTAGTGGACAACCAAACAACTTTAGTAAAGCAACAAGAGGGTTCCTTAAATTAATATATTCTTACCCGCTGTTTAATCTCAAAGTTCATAGTTGGCGGGCGGCTGTGTCAACGATGGCACTTATTTAGAGAAACGATATAATTTATACGACAAGTGTTTCACATTAGTATACTGACTGTAGACTTGGCTCTCCAATAAGACATCTCTTTCTGGGTTTAAACATTTCAATAATACAGTTGTAGCGTCAGAGATATCTAACATTCTCAGCAGCTCCCTGTCTTTTCATCACTCTTACTTTCATATTTACAGAGATGTAATTCTATCGGTATCTCTCACCAAGTGTTGTTTTCTTAAAGAGTTAGACCCACAATCCAATTCGCTGGACACCAGGAACATATTAAAAAGATTTTCTGCATCTTACTAGTAAAGTCAACACACACACATATATACGTTTATACGTAAAATATTTTGTCTAGCATTGTCGTAGGCAGCAGCAACTTTCCCAAAAATTGTAAAGCTGTAACACATACATTACATTGTACAAACACACAGAAGGTTGAGAGCTGTAACACATACATTACATTGTACAAACATACAGAAAGTTGAGAGCTGTAATACATACTTTACATTGTACAAACACACATCAGGTTGAGAGCTGTAACACATACTTTACATTGTACAAACATACATCAGGTTGAGAGCTGTAACACACACTTTACATTGTACAAACATACAAAAGGTTGAGAGCTGTAACACATACTTTACATTGTACAAACACACAGAAGGTTGAGAGCTGTAACACATACATTACATTGTACAAACATACAGAAAGTTGAGAGCTGTAATACATACTTTACATTGTACAAACACACATCAGGTTGAGAGCTGTAACACATACTTTACATTGTACAAACATACATCAGGTTGAGAGCTGTAACACATACTTTACATTGTACAAACATACAAAAGGTTGAGAGCTGTAACACATACTTTACATTGTACAAACACACAGAAGGTTGAGAGCTGTAACACATACTTTACATTGTACAAACACACAGAAGGTTAAAAGCTGTAACACATACTTTACATTGTACAAACATACATCAGGTTGAGAGCTGTAACACATACTTTACATTGTACAAGCACACAGAAGGTTGAAGGCTGTAACACATACTTTACATTGTACAAACACACAGAAGGTTGAAAGCTGTAACACATACTTTACATTGTACAAACACACAAAAGGTTGAAAGCTGTAACACATACTTTACATTGTACAAACATACATCAGGTTAAGAGCTGTAACACATACTTTACATTGTACAAACACACAGAAGGTTGAGAGCTGTAACACATACTTTACATTGTACAAACACACATCAGGTTGAGAGCTGTAACACATACTTTACATTGTACAAGCACACAGAAGGTTGAAAGCTGTAACACATACTTTACATTGTACAAACACACAGAAGGTTGAAAGCTGTAACACATACTTTACATTGTACAAACATACAGAAGGTTGAGAGCTGTAACATACTTTACATTGTACAAACACACAGAAGGTTGAAAGCTGTAACACATACTTTACATTGTACAAACACACAGAAGGTTGAGAGCTGTAACACATACTTTACATTGTACAAACATACAAAAGGTTGAGAGCTGTAACACATACATTACATTGTACAAGCACACAGAAGGTTGAAAGCTGTAACACATACTTTACATTGTACAAACACACAGAATGTTGAGAGCTGTAACACATACTTTACATTGTACAAACACACATCAGGTTGAGAGCTGTAACACATACTTTACATTGTACAAACATACATCAGGTTGAGAGCTGTAACACACACTTTACATTGTACAAACACACAGAAGGTTGAGAGCTGTAACACATACTTTACATTGTACAAACATACATCAGGTTGAGAGCTGTAACACATACTTTACATTGTACAAACATACAGAAGGTTGAGAGCTGTAACATACTTTACATTGTACAAGCACACAGAAGGTTAAGAGCGTTATATTAAAACAATTTTGTAACACGTCGTTACAGTCCATATCGCCACGTCATCTTAACAATAACCATACAAAGTAGATTCCATTGCAAAAGGCTCTGTTGTAGATATGTCATGTTCACACCTCACTATTCTATCCTCAAGCTTTCCATAATTCATCTTGTGTACGAGGACAAAGTTTCCTCACTGCTATTTCAGCATCTTGGTCGAACAGAAATTTGAAGGTGCCATATCCAGTAACTCGACTGGTATCATTTGTATATAATAGAATGAATACCAATTACATTCACCAGTTGTTTGAAGTACACCACATTTTAACGAGAGATGTGACTGGACATCTTATAACCTTTTGACCTTGTTTACAAGTGGAGAGCCTTCTTGATTATGTTGCATTCTTTTACTTGTGTCTCGTGGATAGCATGTTTCACTGACCTTTGTATTCTTAAGTGCTCATTAATTACAAGTTTCCACATTTTTCTAACCATATTTATCAAGTTAATTGTCGCAAGTTTGTTGTTGGATGGTCCCTGGTTCCAGTTGACCTATATTTCTTTTCCATAATGCTATTACATCTTGAAAATTATAAATCTTTGTTCTGAACATCTATTTATAACCTGAATGTATGAATATTTTGTGTTAAAAAGAACTAATACCTTTCCCAAATTACTTTAACTTTCAGTGGTATTATACTATTTACAACATGTTAAATAATGTGAAAATATAGTTCTGATATATTTTGATCCACTTCATCTCTATATGGGTCTTGGTTTTCTGAGTTACAAATTTAAAGATCGTTTAATATCACATAGTGAGCCTGTAAATAACATATAGCGTGTTTTTTTTTCCATCGAAAGATTCGCGTTCCTTGCAAAACTGGAAATGCGATATTTAAATTAGACAATATATATATTCGTAAGGAATCGTATAGCAACAAACTTTGTACCATTTTCTACAGAACCAATACTACAACCCGATAAATTATTCGGTATTATGAAGATATGCTAAATCAAACCACACTTTAAAGAGTCAATCCTTCATTCTATAAACTGTACATCTCTTCCACTAAGTTGAAACAAGTATTTCTGTCATTCTCGAACAAAGGTATTTCCCTTAATCTTACTTGAAATGGGTATTTGAGTCGTATTCTTCAGTAATGTTTTAAAAATATTGATAAACGTTTAAAAAATATTTTCCATCAGATGCTTGAAAATGAAATTTGTTCTCGACGTATCTTAAGCAAAGCACTTTATTCAGAAATGGTATTTTTCTTATCCATACTTGAAGCCAACATTTTTATCTGGCTTACTTGAAGCAGGACAAGTTATAAGAGAGGACATGTTCATCAGTTTATCCAAATTTCAACCACTTCAAACTGGACATTTTCGCCTAAATTTAGATTCAACGTAGTCAAGTTTCTTAGTGGAAGGGATCGTTCATTATTTTCACTAAAATCTTGCATTTGTTGTTATGAATCATAAGTGATTTGTCCTACTCTGAGCCAATAATGTCCATGGTTGACAAAATAAAGGTAGTCCATTGTGTATCTTGCTATTAACAACAGTTACAAAATATACTATTAAAATATAGTCCCTTAAAATAGTAGACTACATACCTTTCTCTTTAAATACAACGCTAAAGAACAACACGTCATTAGATTTCTTCCAAAAGCATCTGTGAGATATCATTATAGTTGGTATTAACTTCCTTTCGCAGCTTCTGTTAATTAATGTTTAGAATTACAATGAATATCACCAGATAAACCTGAGTCACTAAGCTGCATCAAATATAAAATCTGACAGCTCTAAGCCTAAATTTGATATTTTTCTCCAGTACGTAACCCTAAAATTTCCTGGAGAATTTTTGCAATACACCTTTCAACAATCATCGTAAGTCATAATAAATTTGGATTCCTTCTTCCATGCCGATGCACTCTACCCTTGTCAATAAATTGAGTTTGTCAAAGTGAAACGGGTAGATAAATAAGCACGTGGAGGCTACGGACCGAGGATATCATATAGCTCTTTCTAAACCTGATCTGATGTAAAGAAAGGCTGCTCTGCTTGCTAATTAGATTGTGTGGTTATTTTTAAAACAACTTTTAGTATACATTTTGAGTGGGTTGGTTAGGAGTTGAATGTCTTAACTTTTGCCGTCTTGAGAACCAATAAGTTATTTTATTATAAGTATCACAATAGAGAGGATTTAAAAATATATAACTAACTTAATAAGATTAAATGTATCATAACACAAAGTATGTACAAAAAGCCATGTCTGTACTACAGGAAGTGTAACGTGTGTTTTCCGATATATTTATATTTTAACTAATCAATAGTGTCTGATCAGATGGCTTTACATTTACTAAACGGTTTGAAGTTCCACACAAGACTTTGTTCTTAAAGGAACTAAAACTTGTGGCCTTGTCTGAATGTAAATATTCTACACTTTGTAACAGAAGTTATCTTTCTAGCACCTTATTACCAAATACATCCATCCAAACAAATTATTTTAACTTACAAAGTAGATTTCATAAAAGTACAAACGAAAATTTTAAGATACTATGAATGGCTTTATTTACAGCTTAAAGCTCTGTAAGTTGCACATCATACGATTAAATAAAAAGGTGTGCAGTATAGTTGTACCTCATGTGTAACCAGGTGCATTAGTGGAAAACATTGATTCACAAAAATACTTGTATGCAATTATATTTTGTACTTAAGAAAAACATTATAGAGCCTGGTATAGTCTAGCAGTTAAGTGTTCGACTTGCAAGTCGAGAGTTCGAGACCTTTCATCGAACCTGTATCATATATGTGTAGTGTGAGCAGTGTACCTATTTAACAATACGAATTAGGACTATTTAATAAAGTAACACAGTTGTAAAAAGGGTGTTATTCAGATTAAATAAAGTTTTAAGGCTTTAGCTATTATTGAAGTCAAACTATAAATTTGATGAAGCTATCACATGTTGAGACAGATATATATATATATATCTGTTGATCTGCAATAGCATCTGGTAATTAAGTCGACAAACTATCTGATAGCTCATTATAAACGACCTTCCTTTTACGCGCTTAACAATACGCCCTCTCGTGACACAAACTTAAACTCCCATCTCCTACCAAAAGCACCCTGTATTACAACTTCATGGAACTTTGACGTCACAAGCTCTATCCACCTCCCCTATCGCCTGAGACAGGCAATTATTGTAATATAGCATCCTATTGTGTCTAAAATACAGCCCTAACTACCATTGCTCTTATAAAAAGTTAACACTAAAAAGAATTGGAAATAACCCAGGGTGAGTATTCCAACAGGTTATAAATAAACAAACGGGTTGGAACATTATACCATGGTCGTGGCAACTGACGAGTGACACTGGGAGAATAAGTAATATTGAAACATTATTGTTATTGATTGTTACAAACAGTGACCTTTGTATACAGTTTAGAACACAAGTGAGGCTTTTAAGTGATTTCACTATTGTAGCTGCGTTTCTACCCAACCTACTTATCTTATGTAGAAAGGAACTCCCATATTCAATACAACCTTTACATACAGTGGTCAATTAAATCATACTGATAAATCACATAAAATTGTGGTTAAATAAGTCAGAGACTGTGGTTAAACACACAACACTTACTTTTAGTTGTGAAACGGTTATAAGTTACAGATAGTTAAACGTATTACTGTTAACATATTTCATGAGGTTCTTCATTTGTTTTCACTTTTTTTAAATGAGAAAGTTTAAAAAGTAATCTGAAGATTTGATTTTAGTTATTTAGAAAAAAATAGTAAAATTATCAGAGCAGAAAAACGGAAGTTATTAACAAGACAATATTCCATTCTCAAAATAAAATTACAATAAGTAAGGAAAACGAATGATTCACTTATGTAAAACAAAACACTTAACACTTTTATCAAAAAGTTGGAGAAATCTTCATTTACTCGTTTCATATCGAACTAAGTGCTGAGGAATAGTACAGTTCTTCTAGAATTGACTATTAATATTTTCCCCATCCAACCAAACATACTCGCCCTTTCAGTCCTGGGGGCGTTATTATATTACTGTCAATCCCACTATTCGTTTGTAAAAGAGTAGCCCATGAGTTGGCGGTGGGTGATGATGACTAGTTGCCTTCCTCTAGTCTTACACTGCTAAATTAGGGACGGCTATCACAGATAGCCCTCGTGTAGCTTTGCGCGAAATTCAAAACAAACCAAACCTTTTAATACATTTATTAATTTAATTTTCCCTTTGATTGACACTGATAAATCTTTAACTGACATGAATAAAAACGGCTTTAACAATAACAAAGATGAAGTAGCAACTGTATAACTGTAACGCGGTCCTGATGTAGAGCTTAGTCTGTTGGTATTTTAATTGGTGGTTAATGTTGAGAGCTAATCTAATTTTCTAAGGTCTGTAAACCTTGAAACTAAATTTGTTTTAACTTATTTATTCTTTCAATTTCTTTTCAGGTCTCAGGCACAGGTCAAGTAAATCTTTCGGGGCCTCTCCTGTGAATGTGGGTTTTCTCAGGGCTCTCCTGTTTCCCCACAGCCAAATCTTAGGCATTGATCTTTAGATCCCAGCCAAGGCAACATTATTGCCATGCCCTGAATCAGGTCGTTTCGCGTTTATGTTCATGCTCATATTTACTTTGACATCTGCTTTTCGGGATCTGGTCTGGCTGGTTTCTCCGGTGCTAACTTTGTCTCGCTCATCAATATTATGACCAACCTCACTTCTTCACCTAAAAGAGTCAAAACAAAAGAAAAAACAAAAAAATCTGCTAATTTCAATAATCTTTCACGAAAGGGGACGAAGAGGAACCACAACGTTCCTGATCACCCCAGTTGGAGAGAGAATTCTTCAGATTTCTCTCTTCCTAAACTAAACCCCTGTCACGTTGGTTTGAGTTTGCGTATTATTTATTATTTCAATGATTCAATAATTATGTACTTGCTCTTCTCCTTTTCAAGTTGTGTTTTTCCATTGAAGTTTTTTGTTTTTAATCTGGTGAACTAATAACTGAATTACATACGTTTGTGTTGTCACGCGATTCGTGTTTAATCTAAGTTCTACTTCAAAGCTCTCTTTCTCTTCGAATTTTTTTCGTATGTTTTCATGACACAGTTTTAATTTACAGTCCTTGTGCAGTGTAGTTCAATTGTGGTTATGTTTATTAAAGAACTGTAGTCTCCTCAGAAGGATAGTAATTGGAAATACACTCAAAGCAGTTTAATAACTGTCATTAAAACTTACGAAAAAAAATTGGAGAAAAAGAGGTCGTTACAGTAGAACTTAGATGAAACACGAATCGTGTGATAGTTGTTTTGTGTTGCTCGAGTCTGTCCATCCAAGTATGTAGAACATTAGTCTAACACCTGCATTAACTGGATTATGATGTTGAAAATGTTGTTAATAAGAATATTCAGTGTAACACTAAATTATTCACAAACTTGGAATGTTTGACCCTGAATAAGAAGGGTTTAACTTTCGAAAGCACTAGGATTGTAGGGTTTTTATTCATTTCTACCAATACTTTTGAACCTACGTATTTTTTTTAACATCGTGTATGAAATACGAACTATATGTTCAAAGAACATGTGAAAATGCTCACTCCAGTCGTCTTCTAGTTCTTAGTACTTCCAAAGAACTTGAAAAAGTTTCATGGTTTCTCTTCAGGGCTTGAATCTAGTTTATACATTTTAAGTCTCAAGTGCTTAACGAGGCATGTATTAGCCTGTACTTTAGTTTGTACGGTACTAAATGCTATATCTGTTTCTTTAATCATACCATGCATGCGTGCGTGGCGATCCTTGAAGGGGAAGAAAAGATCCTGGTGGTTGAGGGGTCCAACCCTAACACACCACTTTGACCTTAACATCCTGTAGATGAGCGGCCTTGGGGTGGCCCCTCCAGAGTCAGTAGGTTCTACATGGGTTAAAGCCAACCAAGTACCAGTCTTCTCAACATGTGTTGTTAGCATTGTATCTGATGGTGGTATTTGGCTATAGTGCTCACAAAACCCTGGTGTTGCTGCAATGTTCTTGTTTGGCATTGCAGTGCGTCCCCTCGTAGGGTTCCATGGTGGGATGGAGCAATGGACACAAAAGTGTTCTAGTTTTATTATGAATGTTCCCATTAATTAAGAAAAACATAAAAAGTATTATCGGAAAACAACCTGTTATACAGTCACCATAAAGTCGGACTCAACAGTTCGAATTATTATTCTGCATTCATTGTCTGAGAAATATTTAGAGCAGATGTCCGTCTTTTTCATTCAAGGTGCTTGCTGGCTCCCCCAAGTCAGTAAAGGAGCTGCACTGACACACTAAACCCCTCTTGTGTTTGAAAAGCATTGAGAGTATATTCATTAAGGTTACTCCCCATGCTACCCTCAATTCCACAAGGAGTTACTGTTGAGAGGAACTTGAAGAACGTTCTAGAGTCAGTGATACTCGCTGGTTTTCTAGCCGTATCTCTACTTACAAAGACAGAATTATGATGCCTACTAATGTTCTGGTTTTGACGTTTACATCATCACGTCCACCTGCTACAGTCAAGGCGGGTTATCTGAGCTGTAATGTACAGCCATACATTCTCAACTTTCTCAGATGTTTCCATTGTCAGCAGTTCAGTCACTGAAGACATCACGTCGTGGTTGTCTTACGTGTGCTCGTTGTGGTGGTCTATGAGCGTGTACTGGAACCACAGTCTGTTAACTGTAGTGGTTCACACCTCTCTTACTTAATATCTCCTATCCGGAGTCTTGAAGGTTATTGTGACCCACTCCATATCTGATATATGCTGATGCACTTCGTTCAACTGCCAGAACTCTTCGTGCCTCCAGCAGAGTCGTTTATAACACGTTTGGAGAGTCTTTTGTCCTCCATGAGTTGAAAATTCTATGTCTGCTTCTATCTCTGTCCCTGCCACTCCTTCAGGTCTCGTCGTGTCCGTTTCCTTTCACTTTGGGTCATTTCCTTGGGTCCACCATCTTCTTCTCCAGCCCCGACATTTAAAATGATTATTCGGTCACGCCCTCAGTTGCTGGAATCTTCGTCCTCGGACAAAGACCTTCCTACTTGACCGAGAGCAGGATTCAGGGATAACAATAGACATCAATCCAGTAAAGATAAAAACTGGGGTTGAAAACAGAAAAAGCTTTCCGCCCCATTCTCATCCACATCTATACATCAAAATGGCCACTTTGATGCAGTGGAACTGTTAGAGTTTTCGTGTGAATATAGATGACATTAAGGATTTGATTGACTGTTATCATCCTGTGTGTCTTCCCTTAAAGGAAACATTTCTGAAACCAGAGGATTCAGTCACCTTTCAACAGTTTTTTTTCTACAGAAATGACAGATTGTGTAATGGACGAGTACATGGAAGGGTGGAACTATTGGTCGATCAGCATGTGCCCATCCTGTCTTTGCTACTCTATAACTATGGGTCGTACCATCACTTTTTGTTCTCTCCACCTGTCTCCTAAAGAGACCTATGATCAGTCAGATCTTGATGCTCTGATTGAACAGTTATCATATCTCTTTTTGGTCTAGAGGGATTTAAACGGACATAATCCCCTCTAGGGTTGCCCTGATATTGGTGGTAGGCGTAATTTCATTGAGAATAAGCTCTCGGATCACACCCTTTTTCTTTCAGTACTGGTTCTTATACTTATTTTTACACCTTTTCAGTCTTTTACTGCTATTGATCTTCCTATCTGCTCCCTTTCACTTTCTGTTACTTTTCTTGAGGGTTGACAGTAACCTACGAAGCAGTGATGATTTTCCTACCATTTTGAGAGAGATCGGCCATGGTCGATATCACCCGCCCTGCGTACCTTGATGGTCCCTCAGGGCTGTGTCTTAAATGTCAAACTTTTTATCATAAAATTAATGCCATTAATGGACAACTCCTCCCTACAGTTGCAAATGGACTCTATATCAACGTCTTCCACATCTCGTGCCAGTAATCAAGCATGAGGTTTATTAAACAGCAGCTACAGACTGCCCTCAATCGTTTACTGTAGTGGACCACAGCAATCTGCTTTTCTCTCCCTAAAACCGTATTTTGTTCCTAACTCCGAGCTCTACCTCGGTGAAATTGTGCTTAATGTGGTCCCTGAGGCAAAGTTCTTATGGCTTATATTTTACGATAAGTTGACCTTCAACTTCCACATCAAGCATAAATACGTCAAGTGTACAAGGGCACTAAACATCCTCTGCGTCCTCTCTTCCACCTCTTGGAAAGCCGATCGATGTTATTTGCTCAAGATCTATTGTGCCCTCATTCAATCGAAATTGGTATATGGGTCTCTGGTCTATGGCTCTGCAAAAACCTTGGCCTAGAAGATGCTGGACCGCATTCACCATATGTGGCTTCAACTCTGCAAAGGACTTTTCACACTTTTCCAGTCCAGAGCTTGTCTAATAGACCTCCTCTACACTTTCGCCATTTGCATCTGTGTTTATTGAATGCTTCAAGACTTCGAGCTTTACCACAGCATATCACCTGGGTTTGTGTTTTCCTTTCTCAGTGGGCCATGGTTTGTCAGAATAGATGCTCTGCCATTGTTCCCTTTGGCCTTTGTATCCAGTTGCATTTGGTTGAATTGGGTCTGTCCTTGGATGACGTCACTGTCTTCACAGGTCAGGCCATCCCACCATGGCTTATTACCATCCCCAAATATGACCTTTCTTTGAGTCATCTGAAGAAGGCAGATACTTCTAATTGGAAGTACCGTCTTCTATTTACTGAACATCTTTTGAACCATCCTTCTATTTCCATTTATACAGAATGTTCGAAATAAGGTGACTGTGTGGGATCTGCCATGATTTATTGTGATTTGGTGATTGCACATAAAATCCCTTCTATAGTTTGCTTCCACTGCCGAATGGTACGCTATTTGTCTTATCCTGGATTATGTAGAAGCTATGCATTTTACAAACTGCACTATTTATACTGACTCAGTTCTCTACTGGCCCTGGAATCGCTTCACATTAGTTCTCACCCTATTACTGTTGATATTCAAAACCAACTGGCCCATTTCTCTTTATCATCTACTTTTATTAAGTTTTCTGGATACCAGACTACGTTGGTATTATGGAACGAGCTCTCTGAGCTCACATATAAGTCTATCGGCCCTGGTACTATCATCGTCATGTTTGTTCCATACACGGACTACGGTCCTATATTTAAGGCTCGGCTCCACAACAGTTGGTAGTCAACTTAAAGTAAACAACGTGATAACAAGCTTCTCCAGATCAAATATTCTGTTGCTCTTTGGTCGTCTTGTTTCCGTAAAGGTTGGATGTAGGAAGCTGTCTCGGCTCGGCTACACATTGGTCACAGTTTTTAACTTATTGTTTTCCTTTATCTGAGACTGATGTACCAATGTGTGATCTGTGTGACACTCAAGTCATAATAGCCTACATTTTACTGTAAAGAGAATTTAAAAGAAAAGTTTATTCTAAGTTCAATACAGAAATAATAATTCGATAGAAGTTAATGTTGTTGTTGTTGTTTTATTATGCTGTTTACATGCTGATAATGAAATAAAAATTCAGAGGGAATTTTATATCTTACAAGAAAAACGCCTTAAATTAAACCCAAGCGCGTTCAGTAACATCCATTACATTTCGAAACACGTAGAGATAGAAGAAAGAGCTAATGAAAAATCAGATAATCCGATAACCCAAGTATTTCATAAAGGTTTACGTTCTTCATACAGAATAAAACTGAATCCTAGCGAAAGAAAACCGACTCTCCGAAAGTATTCAAGTTATCGAATTTCAGGAATTCTGTTATGTTGTTAACCGGCTGCACAATAGATAATTATAATTCATTCTTCAAAGCTTCCGGATGAAGTTATTAATATGATATTACCTCGTTATCCGTCTAGTTTCAAGCGTGTTTTTTCCTTCTTCTAGTGATACTCAAGTCGATGGTAACCTATAAGCTGAGGTACGAAATGCAGCGTCTAACTGATACATTGTATTAACGAAGATATTCAGAAATTAGGTTCGTTTTTTTAGGTTGAAAGCGTTACTTCTAATGCTACAAAGGCTATCTGGAAATTCGCTTTAATGAAAAATTTTAATAGATTAATGAAATACTCAAAACGAACTGTTAAAACCATGTGTATAAACATGGTCGTTCTTTCCGCCGTGAGAGGGCCATAATTTTAAGGTCAATCGAGCTATTCGTAGGTAAAACAGTATCCCAAAAGTTGGCTGTGGGTGGTGATGATCAGCTACTTTCCTTCTAGTCTTACACTGCTAAATTGAGGACGGCTAGCTCAGATAGCCTTCGTGTAGTTTTGCGCGAAATCCAAAAACAAACAAACGTGTATTATAATATTCATTTACAAAACTACAAAAAATTAAAAAACCTTCGAGTTACGTTACAAATTAATCGTTAGACAGCGAAGAGTTATGAAATTTAATGGAATCTTAGAATAAAAAAAAAAATGTTCTTGGTTTGTTCGAGTTTCTAGTAAGAACAGTTTGTTGTACAACAACATTACTTGATAACAATGTGTTCATAGCTTCTTCGAGTTTCTAGTAAGAACAGTTTGTTGTACAACAACGTGACTTGATAACAATGTCTTCTTCGTTGGATCAAGTTTCTAGTAAGAACAGTTTGTTGTACAACAACGTGACTTTATAACATTGTGTTCTTTGTTGGATCAAGTTTCTAATAAGAACAGTTTGTTGTACAACAACGTGACTTGATAACAATGTGTTCTTTGTTGGATCAAGTTTCTAATAAGAACAGTTTGTTGTACAACAACGTGACTTGATAACATTGTGTTCTTTGTTGGATCAAGTTTCTAATAAGAACAGTTTGTTGTACAACAACGTGACTTGATAACAATGTGTTCTTTGTTGGATCAAGTTTCTAATAAGAACAGTTTGTTGTACAACAACGTGACTTGATAACATTGTGTTCTTTGTTGGATCAAGTTTCTAGTAAGAACAGTTTGTTGTACAGCAACATGACTTGATAACAATGTGTTCTTTGTTGGATCAAGTTTCTAATAAGAACAGTTTGTTGTACAACAACGTGACTTGATAACATTGTGTTCTTTGTTGGATCAAGTTTCTAATAAGAACAGTTAATTGTACAACAACGTGACTTGATAACAATGTGTTCTTGGTTGGATCAAGTTTCTAGTAAGAACAGTTTGTTGTACAACAACGTGACTTTATAACATTGTGTTCTTTGTTGGATCAAGTTTCTAATAAGAACAGTTTGTTGTACAACAACGTGACTTGATAACAATGTGTTCTTTGTTGATCAAGTTTCTAATAAGAACAGTTTGTTGTACAACAACGTGACTTGATAACATTGTGTTCTTTGTTGGATCAAGTTTCTAGTAAGAACAGTTTGTTGTACAACAACGTGACTTTATAACATTGTGTTCTTTGTTGGATCAAGTTTCTAATAAGAACAGTTTGTTGTACAACAACGTGACTTGATAACAATGTGTTCTTGGTTGGATCAAGTTTCTAGTAAGAACAGTTTGTTGTACAGCAACATGACTTGATAACAATGTGTTCTTTGTTGGATCAAGTTTCTGGTAGGATCAGTTTGTTGTACAAGAACAGAACCTTATGAAAACGATTTTTCGCTCTTCCATATTTTTGGTAACAACATCTTGTTTAACAGCGATATATTTTACGATACTAAGTACTAACTTTGACGTGTAAGAGTGATGTTCTAGGTTCTGTGCTGCTCTCTGTCATCGATTAGCATGGTTGTTATTGAATCTTTTGGAATGCCTACCTCATGAGAGAAGCTATTAATTCCAAATTGTGACTGGAAGCCTTTGAGCTCTCGTCTATCTCAAACCCATTTTATTACATTACGATTGGATTTTATGCGATGGCGTTTCGGTTTCTGGAACTTTGTTTCGTAACTACAGTCATCACTTTGTGGATGAAGTCGTTTTTATATTTCTTAGTGTATGTTTTTAGGGTTTATTACTATTCTGAACGCCCTACTGCGTTTGTTCTTATATTTCCATGATGAACAATGAAAGCCCCTTTGTCCCACTGTATACTGTTTGATAATCTTGTTACAACGTCATTCTACATTAGGAAAAGTCGTGACATAATCCCCCAGTCATAAACTTACCTCGCTGACAAACGGAAGGGGATCTACTGTGAACCAAATATTTAGCAGTTACACAACTCACGTCTATAGCGACACGCCTTTGGATTAATGTGTGTGCATCGCTAATAAAAAACGTATTAACCCTCTACCTGGTGTTATAAGTCGTTTGATAAATCTACAAAGTAGGACAACAAAATGAATGTTAGATTATTGTGTTTCACTGTTCAAAACCAATCTCCAAGAATTTCATTTAATCCAACACAAAAAGATTGTTGACACAAGCAACAAATACTTGAAAATATAAAAACTATATATATATATAGTTTTATATAAAACTAACGTTACAACCCTTATCTTGTAACCCCGGATAACGTCTGACTAAAACAAGGTTCTCTACTTTCAACCCTCATGTACCATGGATGAAATATCTAATTGTTTATATTAACCCAACGCAGCTGGCAACGTTGCCACTTAAAACTATGATAGAAATCACGACAAGCGAAGCGAAAGCTTTGTTAAAATGGAATAAACTTGGTGTTCGTCCCGTAAAATACAATCACTTCCTCAGGAAACTAGGATTATCCACTTCGCTTGAAAAATGCTGAAATTTCATTTGACTAAACTAAAACTAAGAATTTCACGTGTTAAATTATGTCAATTTTTTACGTTTTTTAATGATTGTAAGTTCTCCCCAAATAATACTTGTCGTACAAGTAATATAGCGCAACCTCTGATACACAACAATGTTCAAGCGCAATTTTGTGCAATATGTTGTGTACAACAAGTTTTGCACCCAGTTTTAAGCACTTTGTGATGTGGAACAATATACTTACTTGACAAGTTGTACTTTATTTCTGTAGTGTAACAATGTTCATGTCAGTGTTACGTAGTTTCTTACGTACAACAATGTACTGACTAGCTTCACGCAATGTTTGATGTGTAACAATATAAGCACTCAGTTTTACGTAATTTCTGACGTACAGCAATGCTTTATCGCTCAGATTAAATTCTTTGCTAAAAAATAACCGAAAAGAAACGGCGTAATGCTTATTACAATGTAATATAATATAGGATAAATTCACGAAATTGGCTGTGTTAACCAAAGACTTGAAAAAACGTTTTCTTTAGAAAACGACATCTTTGGATTTTCAAACACAGGTTTACAGAACCCTGCAATAAGTTACAAATACGTTTATTAGGATCACCAGAGGATATACTTGTGGAAAAACAGTGATTAAAATAAGGAAGTGTAGGTTAGGACTCATGTAATTCCTTGACAGAGTTGGTTGGCTCTGTGAAGGATAAATTCTCCAGTGATGAAAAAATTAACAAAAAACCTCTACAATATCAGAAACCTCTATAATACCCTGAAACTCTACAAGACCCGTGAATCTTTATAATACCCTGAAACTCTACAAGACCCGTGAATCTTTATAATACCTTGAAACTCTACAAGACCCGTGAATCTTTATAATACCTTGAAACTCTACAAGACCCGTGAATCTCTTCGCGCTAAATGTTATACATCCAAACTCACATTCCTTTGTTTTTCACGATACCTAAATGGCATTTTAATACCAGGGGGCGCTTGCTTAGCTCCAATATAGGCTACGACAACACGGTTATAAGTAAATACAAACTTTGATCAAATAAAAAAATTACCTTAGAAAAGATGTTTAGAAATATAATTTGCTCAGTAAGTAAAGAAATAGCTTTTTTTGTAAAAAAAATATTTATATGAGGAGATTTCAGATTAAAGTTCTGAAAGGGGTTAAAAACTCAAAATCTATTTATCGTTAAATCCACATACACATAATTGACAACCTATTGTTACGTGAGTCGATTGTTTTACTTTGAAAGTTTATTCTATAATAAATAGATAATTGCCAGGATGGAAACAACTGGTCTAATTTCTTTATAAGTATTATACTTCGGATTTTTTTTTTCTGTGGATTGGCTTGGTTTGAACTTCGCGCAGAGATACACGAGGGCTATATGCGTAGCCGTCGTTAATTTTAGAATTATGAGACTAGAGAAGGTAGTTAGTTATTACTACCCACCGCCAACTGTTGGGCTACTCTTTTATCAACGAATAGTTGGAGTGATCGTAGGTTTATGACGTCCCCACGGCTGATAGGGCGAGCATGTTTGGGGAGATGGGGATTTGAACCTGAGACCCTCGGATTACGAGTCGAGTGTCTTAACCACCTGGCCATGCTGGGCGTTGCTGTAAGAAGTCTAGTTTGTTATTTTGGTTGTCGAATGACTATCGAATCTTTGTTTCGTCTATTAATTTTTATTTCTCTCCAGGAAGATAAGATTACTTATGTAACAATTTTTTTTGTTTATTAACTATTCTGCAATTCATAACAAAAATGAACAAAATTGTTTAAAAATACATAAGTAAGAATAACATAGTAATAAACTAAATAAGGTTGGAATAATGAATGGATAAAGTGAAAATAACAGTAAATAATGAAAAACACAATAAAAAGAAAACTTTCTCGAACCTGTTGTTAAGAATAAAAACTAATATAAGATTTTAATTAACGCCATCACTTATGGTGTACTTATATTAATCTTTTTTTATACAAGCTTGTTCGAACACCCGATAGGTGGCTTAATATGAAATGACGTTTTACAACTCCCAACTCTGATGTTAATTTCATTAATTATGTTTCTTGTGCCGCATTTTAATTTCTTAAGTGAGGATTTCTTTTTTCGGTCTTTATCTCTCTTCCCATGCGTGACTTAACAGCACTGAGCCCGAGAGAATTATAATAAGTAGTTAAATTAACAGAGGGCGATAAGATTATGTCTGTAACTGATGTATACAATACTTTTATAGTTAAATGTTAAACTTTTAATCGTTCTAAAACTCTCTATAATTATAGATATTTTACTTTGTACTGAAACCAAAGAGTAATGCGTTAGCATCTGCTGTAAGGAGAAAAAATGTACGTCAAATATGTTTCTCTGAGCTTGCAATAAAAGTGATGAAACGGATGCTTTTATCTAATTAATATTGTGAAGCTAAACAAACGTGGGTGTTTTTTTCCTTTTATTACCGATGATCCTACAATGTAGTTTTGTCTAATTAAGTTTTTATGATCATACTATTTAGTTTTGTCTAATTAATTTTTTTATGATCATACTATGTAGTTCTGTATAATTCATTCTTTATGATCATACTATGTAGTTTTGTCTAATTCATTCTTTATGATCATTCTATGTAGTTTTGTCTAATTCATCCTTTATGATCATACTATGTAGTTTTGTCTAATTCATCCTTTATGATCATACTATGTAGTTTTGTCTAATTCATCCTTTCTGATCACACAATATAGTTTTGTCTAATTCATTCTTTATGATCATACTATGTAGTTTTGTCTAATTCATTCTTTATAATCATACTATGTAGTTTTGTCAATTCATCCTTTATGATCATACTATGTAGTTTTGTCTAATTCATTCTTTATGATCATACTATGTAGTTTTGTCTAATTCATTCTTATGATCATACTATGTAGTTTTGTCTAATTCATTCTTTCTGATCACACAATATAGTTTTGTCTAATTCATTCTTTATGATCATACTATGTAGTTTTGTCTAATTCATCCTTTCTGATCACACAATATAGTTTTGTCTAATTCATTCTTTATGATCATACTATGTAGTTTTGTCTAATTCATTCTTTATGATCATACTATGTAGTTTTGTCTAATTCATTCTTTCTGATCACACAATATAGTTTTGTCTAATTCATTCTTTATGATCATACTATGTACTTTTGTCTAATTCATCCTTTATGATAACACAATATAGTTTTATCTAATTCATCCTTTATGATCACACAATATAGTTTTGTCTAATTCATTCTTTATGATAACACAATATAGTTTTGTCTAATTCATCCTTTATGATAACACAATATAGTTTTGTCTAATTCATTCTTTATGATCACACAATATAGTTTTGTCTAATTCATTCTTTATGATCATACTATGTAGTTTTGTCTAATTGGTCCTTTATCATACTATGTAGTTTCTTTCATTGAGTTTATGTCAACAAATATACTAGTAAACGTAGATGATAAATGCTTTATTAGAAGAAATTTACGATGAAAAAATTAATTAATAACATATTATGTAAACAGTGGTTGTCAACTTTTAATGAAGAAAGTGAGTTAAAACAAATGGTTCTTAATATGATGATCGGTTCCTGATTACTGCTTGTCTAAACCAGCAAAAGTAATTGAAATGTCTTCTGTCACAGGGGCCTTCTCTTCAAGCCACGTGTAGTGAGTTGTTTTTCTTTACAAGTTTAGTTTTGAAATTTCATCATATTCGCGATAAACTGACGTGTTTTGTGCAATTATAAACCAAGTAACAATTTAATGTATGTACAGGAAACTAAACTACAAGTAGCAACTCCTGACCAGAAGTAGCGGCTCCTGGCTACAAGAAGCGATTTCTGATTGCAAGCATTGAATGACCTATGGATAGGTCATCCATAATTAAGCAACGTGCAAACATCAACGAAGTTCACAAAACCAATGTGTTGAATAACACACAATTGTTGATTGGCTATTTCAGCAAAGAGATCGTTTTGACTTCGTGGTCATCACTTACAGGATTTCGTGGCCATCACTGACAGAACTGAATGGTCATCACTGACACGACTGAATGGTCATCACTAACAGGACTGAATAGTCATCACTGACAGAACTGAATGGTCATCACTGACAGAACTGAATGGTCATCACACAGAACTGAATGATCATCACTTACAGAACTGAATGGTCATCACTATATTTTTTGGCCAGTTATTATGGATGTTTCTGTTTTGTCAAACATCATGGTTAATTCAAGTTAAACTCCAGGTCAGCTGATAATGGTTTGGACCGATGGATGGCATTTTAAACCATTTTTACTCTTAGTGTTCTCACACTTCTTATTAAGTAAAACTGTTTATCAAAGTCAACCTAATATTTCGTGATGGGCGAATCAAATTACTCCTTATAACCAGAAAATATAAAAGGTAAACGTTCTGTTTTCAACTTGTGCCAAAGTACTAAAAGTAAATGGCTTTCAGCGTAAGAACGACTTCAATCAGGTACATGGTTTTCATAACTTCTAATAAATGGAACGATAGAACTAGTTGTATAAGTCTCAATTAAACAGGTACACGATGTTTAAAATGAGATTCAGTTGTATGCGTGCACACAGACTTACAATTCTCCTATTTCGACAGCTGTACCTGAAAGCAAGAGCATAATAGAAGAATTTGTAAAAACTTTACATATTTAATTAATTTATAATTAATAATTTAATTAATATATCTAAGTTTATCTATGGATTTACATCTCATTTGGCTTAACTAAATGATTAGTGTAACAGTTGCAGGGCCGGCATGGCCAGGTGGGTTAAGGCATTCTACTTGTAATCCGAGGGTCGTGGGTTCGAATCCCGTGGCACCAAACATTCTCGACCTTTCAGCCGTGGAAGCGTTATAATGTTACGGTCAATCCCACTATTCGTTGGTAAAAGAGCAGCCCAAGAATTGGCGGTGGGTGGTGATGACTGTTTCTTTCTCTAATCTTACACTGCTAAATTAGAGACGACTAGCGCAGATAGCCCTCGAAGAGCTTTGCGCGAAATTACAAACAAACAAACAAACAAACAGTCTTCAGCTCCGAAGGTCACGTGATATGTCGCTGGAGACGGTCATTTCCATTCGATTGATCGTAGATGTGTAGAAGCGGGTGCTACTGACCTGTTGCTCTGTCTGATTTTAGCATTTATAACGTCGAAATGGTATGCCTAAGCTTTGAGGCCATATCATTTATCTCACAGTGTAATGGTGTCACACTCACTGAAGATATCAAGCACAAAATTTAACAAAAAACATTTTATTTATTAGATCAAACGGTAAATTTTTTGTCTTAAAATTCTAAATCTAACCAGATACGAGTAATGGATCAAGTTGTTTGTTTGTACACAAGAAAGTGATATATCTCTCTATAATAATGTTTCATTGTTCGACCAAATCAGACAGAGAATAAAGAAGGGGTCAAATCAATAAATGACAGATGTAGGTTTAACAAATTGAATAATAACCCACTAGTATTGTTAAATACAGATGTTTCTAGTTTATTAGTATTGCTACAGAAAGAAGTTTCGAGTTTTATTAGTATTGTTAAAGACAGATATTTTGATAGTTTTTTAGTATTGTTACAGACAGATATTTCGATGGCTTTTGGGTGTTGTTATTTACAGATATAGATATTTCGAGAGACGTAGGTATTCTTTGAGACAGATATTTCGATACTTTATTCATATTGTTACATTACGATACTTCCAATAGTTTTAGTATTATTATTTTGACAAGACATTTCCATAGTTTTTAGTATTGTTACAAACAGATATTTTTCGATAGTTTATTTGTATTGTTACACGATATTCAATAGTTTTTAATATCACATACAAACAGACATTTCGATAGTTTTAAGTATTGTTACAGACAGAATTTTCGATAGTTTTAGTATTGTTACAAGCCCGATATATCAATAGATTTAGTATTGTTACAGACAGACATTTCGATAGTTTATTAGGTATTGTCACAGATAGATGTTTTCAAAGTTTATTAGTATTGTTTCAGACAGATGTTTCGAAAATTTATTAGTATTGTTAAAACAGATATTTCAGTTTGTGTATTAGAGACAGATGTTTCGATAGTTTACAGTATTGTTAAGATGTTTCAGAGGAATTTATTAGTATTGTTATAAACAGATGTTT